>NW_027507748.1:539793568-540003568 GCF_037356315.1 Lithobates pipiens
TCACATCCCCTTTGTCCCTAGTGGTCTGTCCAGTGCTCTGCATGTAGTTTTATATTATAAAAACTGTTCTTTCTGCCTGGAAACTGGAGATTGTCCACAGCAACCAAAACTGTCCCTTTACATCAAAAATGGTTTTAGACCAGCTAGAAAACAGCAATAATAAATTGGAATCACTCACAGAATTGAGGGATAGTGATTTGTGGGGAGATCCGTCATCAAATACTGAAAAGTAATGACAGCAACAATTCTGCAACTGAGCAAATTTCTGTGTTTTTGATTTGATTACATTATTGAATAATTTTTATTATTGTTATATTATTATTTGGTATAATTATTTATAGTTATTTATTATATTATAATTTATGGTTTAATTTTTCAAACTTTATCATACCCGGGATGTTTACTAGACTCTGGTTTGGACAGATTTAAGTGAGTTATTCCTAAGAATTGCAGGACTACAATATAAAAAGCCACATTTTCATGCAAAATAATTGTACCGCTTTCAGCACCTAAAATCTGAAATAATCATACCGCCAGGGAGGTTAATAAAGCTGATTAGAGTAAATTAAGGCTTAATAAGGGGTAAACAGAGGAACAATTTAATAAAAACCCCCAAAAATAAATAACTTTTTTTTTACTTGACAAGGTTGCTTTAACCACTTCAGTTCCTGAAGGTTCACCCCCCTTCCTGACCAGACCATTTTTTGCGATATGGCACTGCATTGCTTTAACTGACAATTACCCAAATAAAATTGATGTCCTTTTTCTCCCACAAAAAAAGCTTTCTTTTGGTGGTATTTGATCACCTCTGCGTTTTTTATTTTTTGTGCTATAAACAAAAAAAGGCAGACAATTTTGAAAAAACAAAAACAATATTTGATATTTTCTGCTATAAAACACATCCAATAAAAAAATGTAAAAATTCTAATTTCTTCATCAATTTAGGCCAATATGTATTCTGCTACATGTTTTTGGTAAAAGAAAATCCCAATAAGCGCAAAGTTATAGCGCCTACAAGCTATGGGATAGATTGTTGGACTTTTTATTTTTATTTTTACTTGTAATGACGGCGATCAGTGATTTTTATTGGAATTGCGGCATTGCGGTGGACAAATTGACACTAAGTGACACTTTTTGGGTACCAGTGAAACCAATGCAGTGATCACTGCTAAAATAAATTCACTGTCACTGTACTAATGACACTGGCAGGGAAGGGGCTAATGCCAGCGGCAATCAAAGGGTTAAATGTGGTCCCTGGGAGTGCTTGCTAACTGTGTGGGGGATGGTTAAACTGGGGGAAGATAGAGATTTGTGTTCCTGCTTAGCAAGAACACAAGATCTCCATCTTCCCCTCTGATAAAACAGGATCTTCCTTATTTACATAGGGAGACTGCCATTTTATCTGCATCAGGAATGATTGACGGTGGCAGAATGGGTCCCCTGCGTTAATTCGCCGTAGCTGTATGGCGGCCACTTTAAGGGGTATAGGGACTGCGCTGTGGTACTGAAGAGCCGATGCACGTGCCCGGCGGTTAATTCTCTCTCGACGCTTAGCAGATTGTCAGATACTGCCTCCAACGATCTGCACATGTACCGTGTTGACGTCACACCAGCTGATCAACATATCATTTGGAGTGATGTTGCGTACTGCGCAAGCTCAGACCCATCGTAGGTATTTTTTGATGGCTGGGGATTTCACGATAGAACACCAGCTGCTTTTCTTTTTTCTTTTTTTTACATTTGTGAGCAGGGAACTGCTCTGCACTTGTTACATGAATCTTTGAAATGCTGGATTAAGATTGTGTGGGGGGGTTGAATCGAGATCACGATCTTTTAACAATTAATCGTGGGGCCAATCACATGTCTCCCTTATGGTATGGCTTGATGGAATGAATGAATGGATGAATTTCTCTGAATTGAGGTCACCTTTGATTCTGATCAAATATCCAACACCATTTGCAGAAATGCAGCCCCAAACTTGCAAGGAACCTCCACCATGCTTCACTGTTTGCTGCAGACCCTCATTATTGTATCGCTCTTCAACCCTTCATGAACAAACTGCTTTCTGTTACAGAAAAATATTTAAAATTTTGACTCCTTAGTCCAGGGCACCTGCTACCACTTTTCTGCCCTCCCAGTTTTCCTGCATAATTGAGTTGCTTAGCCTTGTTCCCTTGACCACTTCTGGCCAGACTTCTCTGAACAGTAGATGGGTGTATCTGGTTTCCATCAGTTCTGTGCCAACTGCTGGACATCTTCCATTGTTGAAGGGAAGAACGCATGATATGTCTTTCATCTGCTGCATTAAATTTCCTTGTCCAACCACTGTGTCTACAGTCCTTAATGTTGCCTGATCAATGTTGAGAAATATAGGCAGTTACTTATCATACCGTCAGGGAGATATGTAATTGGCTACAAATATTCTGCAGCTTGACAACCTTACACAGCCAGTGTAATTAAGAACGATATCTTCAGTGTAGAGAACAAGGAGTCCTGGAAGAGATGGTTTGGCTACCACAGAGCCCTGATCTCAACATCATCAAGTCTGTTTGGGATTATATGAAGAGAACAAAAGATTTTAGGCAGCCTACATCCACAGAAGATCTGTGGTTAGTTCTCCAAGATGTTTGGAACAACCTACCTGCCGATTTCCTTCAAAAACTGTGTGCAAGTGTACCTAGAAGAATTGATGCTGAAGGCAAAGGGTAGTCACACCAAATATTGATTTGATTTAGATTTGTCTTCTGTCCGCTCACTTTACATTTTGTAAATTGATAAACATAAGCGATATATATATATATATATATATTTTTTTTTTAAAGCATTCTTAATGTACAGCATTTTTTCACACCTGCCTAAAATGTTTGCACAGTACTGTATGTACAGTAAATGACATAAAAACGTAAAGTGTATGTAAAGCCAAAACTTTTCTTTTAGATTTAGATAGAGATAGAAGAGAGATAGATATAGAGTGGAGAATGGTTATGACCCCCTGTCAGTTTTTTTGCTTTTGCTGTCTGTCTTATCTCGGGGAAAGTTCCCTTCACTTCTTGCCCAAGTTACACAACAGAAAGTGAGGGGACATCTCTGGTTGTCACCGAAACAGATTTTGGCATTGCCCTTACCTATTGTTCTTGTGACAACTCAGAAAATTGTGGATTACCCATCACTTAGCCACACCATAGACAATAGTCACCAGTGCAAATAAAGAGGGTGAAATGTTCCAGTATGAATGCACACTACAATAAAAAAACAAAAAGCCTTTTGGCTTTGCATACACTTTAAAGTGGAACCCACTTGCTGTCATGTTGGGGGGGATGCGGGCAAGTTCTGTATAGTAACATGTTACATGTTTCTCCCTAAATACAGGTGAACCTTTGTGTCATGTAGCTAAAGGTGAACCTAGTCTTTAAGTGGTCAAAAAATTGGCCTAGTGCACATGGCACAGCTGGTACCCCTAGGGATGTTTAAATATACCAGTCTGTAAAGAAGTATAATACAATAAATGTATTCATCAAAAATATATTACATACATGTATGTAATATATATGTATGTAATATATTTTTGATGAATACATTTATTGTATTATATTTCTTTATGGACTGGTATATTTAAACATCCCTAGGGGTACCGGCTGTGCCATGTGCACTAGGCCAATTTTTTGAGCATTGTTTTACTGGGATGCGATTTACTAGCCCAGTGTTGATCGCCAGCCTGCACGAATTATATTGATTTTTTAGTCTTTAAGTGGCTTCACTCATGTCACACCACCTGTTGGTTTTACCAAAAGTATTTATAGAGTAAAGTATAAGGCAATTTTATTTTTAAGTTTTTGATAGTGTGGAGAGGGATTACAACACCTGTAATATTTGAATTTCTGTCTGTGGCCCTGTTAAGGGGATTCTACCTCTCTTGTTGTCCCATTTACCATTATCATTGAAAGTAAAAGAAAATACCAAATTTTGGTTTGTCCCCAGAAAAGTAATTGAGGATAAATCTTCCAATGGGGACATTGTTCTGGTGATCTGGGGGTCCCCAAGGAATTCCTTTAATTTTCTGGGATTTCCTCTCACTTCCTGTTTGGCTAAGGGACAGGAAGTGAGGGGAAATATCAGCAATGGGACACAGATGATGAAAAAAAAAAAATCAGAAGGGGTTATAACCCTCCCTTACTCTTCCAAGAAGGAAAAACATTTTTTTTTCCCTATAGTTCTACTTTAATTCAATGATAAGACTGTTAATTTTTATTCTACTCCACAGCTTCCAAGCCTGGTGCCGCCATTAATGCCAACCATGATGCTACCAGCAGTAACAACCACAGCCTCTTCAATGGTGAGTATTCTGGATTTCAGTCTTTTTTGTTATAGAAAAGTGGGTTTTACAGAAAACTCCAATATATAGGAACAATTAATAGGTACAATATAAACCTCTTGCAGGAGGATTAATTTCATAATGTAGTGTGTCCATATCCTACAAAGATAACTTGATGTTAAAATAACAAGATACTATTGCAGGAATTAATGTCCACAGATGGGAGAATTAGGAGCTGAGTACTCCATGCTATATTGGTAATACATGTAATATTAGTATTCAGTACAGTTTCTTTTTTTATTTCACATGCTTTTATATAAATATTGCTTCTTTCACTCTTAAAGATTTCAGTGTGTTGTTTAACTGAGTTGTACAGTTGATAGATCAAATTAAAGGTGGACAAAGTTCTGAAATTATTTATCTATGTCTCATTTTTTTACATCACAGTAACCTAAATATATCATAATGGCAACAGAAACTACCCAAATGACCCTGATCAAAAGTTTACTTACCCCAGTTCTTAATACCGTATATTGCCCCCTTTAACAGCTTGAAGTTTTTTGTGGTATTTGTGGATGAGGCTCTTTATTTTCTCAGATGGTAAAGCTGCCCATTCCTCTTGGCAAAAAGCCTCCAGTTCCTGTAAATTCTTGGGCTGTCTTGCATAAACTGCACGTTTGAGATCTCCCCAGAGTGGTCAATGATATTGAGGTCAGGAGACTGAGATGGCCACTCCAGAATCTTCACTTTATTCTGCTGCAGCTAATGACAGGTCAACTTGGCTTTGCATTTTGGATCATTGTCATGTTGTAATATCCAAGTACGTCCCATGCGCAGCTTCCTGGCTGATGAATGCAAATGTTTTTCCAGTATTGTTTTATAACATACTGCATTCATTTTGCCATCAATTTTGACCAAATTTCCTGTGCCTTTGTAGCTCACACATCCCCCAAACATCAGCGATCCAACTATGTACCTTTCATCACAGGCCTTGTTGACTCCTCTCCAAATGTAGCGTTTATGGTTGTGGCCAAAAAGCAAAGTTTTGGTCTCATCACTCCAAATTACTTTGTACCAGAAGGTTTGCGGCTTGTATCTGTGCTGTTTGCTGTATTGTAAGTGGGATACTTTGTGGCATTTGCGTAGTAATGGCTTTCTTCTGGCGATTCGACCATGCAGCCCATCTTTCTTCAAGTGCCTCCTTATTGTGCATCTTGAAACAGCCACACAACATGTTTTCAGAGAGTCCTGTATTTCACCTGAAGTTATTTATGGGTTTTTCTTTGCATCCCAGACAATTTTCCTGGCAGTTGTGACTGAAATTTTAGTTGGTCTACCTGACCATGGTTTGGTTTTAACTGAACCCCTAATTTTTCACTTCTTGATAAGAGTTTGAACACTGCTGATTGACATTCTCAATTCCTTGGATATCTTTTGATATCCCTTTCCTGTTTTATACAATTCAACTACCTTTTCCTGCAGATTGCTTTCCCCATGACTCAGAATCCAGAAACATCAGTGCAGCACTGGATGAAAGATGCAAGGGTCTGTCAGGAGTCCAGGAACTCATGTAAATCATTAGAGTTTGAACACTGCTGATTGTCATTCTCAATTCCTTGGATAGCTTTTTTATACAGTTCAACTACCTTGTCAAAGGATCTGCGGGAAAAGGTAGTTGAACTGTACAAAACAGGAAAGAGATATAAAAAGATATCCAAGGGGGGCGGAGCTAGCATCCGGCATGTGAGCAGCACCGAGTCAGAGCTCCGTGCAGGACAACAGATCCTTCGGCAATCCTGGGTGTCACTGACACTGATCCTGCTCCACACAGCCTCCGTTATACTACCGTGACCCGGCGGAACACAGTGGTATGGTGAAATACGGGCGCACACCTCGGGAATCTCCTGCGGAGCGCCTCTCTCAGTTTGTATGGGGCTCTCAAGATGGCGGCGGCCATGAGGCAGACGAACAAGGCCCGTGTACCACGCAGCAGAGCGGCGCTGGGGAATCCTCCACACATCCTGACAAGGTGAGCCCGCTAACCCCTAGAGCTGAGGGACTACGCAGGGGCACCTCCAAAGACAGGCTACCGAGGGGAGAACTAGCAAGGATGGCACATGCAGAGGGGGAGGATGAGCCCTCCCTGAAACAGATTATGGAAGCGATATGCACATGCTAGGCCACCCTAACTGAACATATTGATGGCATAAGAGCTGAAATGTCTTTCCTAAAGAATGATGTCCAGAACATTAGAGAAAGGGCCACCGAAGCTGAAAGACGAATTAGTGACCTGGAAGATGTAGTGCGCCCACTGGAACATAAAGTGCAAAATATTCAATATGAAGTGCATGCTCATACTGATAAGCTGGGGGACATGGAAGACCGCAAATTCTCCTGTGCTCTGGTTTCTTGGTCTTTAAAATGTGATATATACAGTTTGGAATGGTGTAGTCACTAAGTCTTGCAGCCCTCCTTTAGAACATTGGGTGTTCAAATACTAAAAAGAGAAAATACAAAGAAGGGGAAGGCGCACTGACCTAGTGCATTACCATAAAACAGCTTTATTTAAAATTGAATCAAATAGCAAAATGGCTACTCACAAACAAGTATTGATCACAAGCAAAATCAATACAAATAAATCCATCGCACCAAACGTTTGGCGACTCCAGACCAGATGTCCGAGGAATTTGGTGAATACCTCTACGGAAATGGCTAACGCGTTTCGGGAGTGACCCCCTTTCTTCAGAGCCAAAAAGGGCAATGGTCAGATGTTTTATGGTAATGCACTAGGTCAGTGCGCCTTCCCCTTCTTTGGACATGGAAGACCGTCAGAGGAGGAACGATATTCGCCTTGTCGGTTTCCCTGAAAAGGCTGAGGGCAAACAACCTGAAGATTTCCTTGAATTATGGCTTAAGGATAATATGGCGGAAACCACCTTTTCGCGCCTGTTTGCCATTGAGAGGGCTCACAGGGTGCCATCGAAACCTCCTCCTCCTGGTGCCCACCCACGCCCGATGATAGCCCGGATCCTGCACTTTAGAGACCGTGAAAGCATCCTGCGTGCTGCGCGCACAATAGGGAGCCTGCAATATAATGGAAACAGAATCTCTATATATCCTGACTTCTCTGCTGCTACACAGAAGCAAAGAGCTAGCTTTGTACATGTTAAGAAGAGGCTTAGAGATCTACAAGTGGCCTATAGTATGCTCTACCCGGCGAAGCTGAGAGTGGTAGATGGGGGTAAAGTGTCCTTTTTTAACTCCCCTACTGAAGCATCACGATGGCTGGATGTTATTGGGCGCCCGCACCCTGAAGCTGGCAGCTGATTACATAGTCTACATTCTTTGACCAAACCTGCAATACCATGACACCTTTCCTTGATGTTAGCCAGGAGGCTGAAGATTAATTCCTTTGTTCTATGGTGACACTGCAATTACTAAGTGCCTAGTCCTGCGCTGCTCTGTCTGATCTCCAGACGCACCGCCTTTACCGCTCCTCCACAATCAGTTGGGGGAATTTTTTTCTCCCTCTGTACTTTTCCCTTCATTTTGACTGTTTTTCTATTTTTTCTTTGTTTATTTAAAAAAAAAAATTCTCCTTTTGGCTGACCTTTTATACCACAAATATTTTTTTTATTATTCCTTTTTTTTTGTGTGGTTTGTTTGAGGGAGTGAGGGTCGCCTTTCTGACTGTACTCTGCACTATACTATTCTAGGACTTGATCCCTTTGTGGGGTTCCCCTGGAAAGGGACAGTGGGCACAGAAGAAGGCAGAGCTTTTACCCTGTACATGAGGAGAACATTCTTATTGCCTCTTTCCCCTCTTATCTCTCCCTATCTCAGGAACCCCCTCCCCTCCCTTTTTTCCCCTCTTTTTGGGCTTCTCTCCCCCCCCCCCCTTTTTATTTTTTACTTTTTATCTTTATTTTTCCTTTCTTTTTTGTTTTTATTTTTCTTGATGTTCTGTGCTTTTTAGTTGAATACGACCTATGACCCCATGAGGTCGATATAGCTATGGGTATAGGCTCACAACATGTTTGGGTTGTGTGCAGGGTGGGATGGGTTGGGTAGTTCTGTTGTGCTGGTTGGTGCTGTGTGCTGTTGTCTCTCTCTGTTTGTACCCCCTCAGGCTGTAAAAGTTGGCCCAGACCTGGATAGGTAATGCTCTCCCGATGCATTTGTTACATTATAATTGTCTTATGCATGGTACGTGAAATAAGTATATTATCATGGAATGTTCGTGGTATGAACTCAAAGGTAAAACGTTCCCTTGTCTTTGACTTTATACGACGATATAAACCACATATAATCCTGCTTCAGGAAACACATCTCCAGGGCTCTAAGGTTATGGCTCTGAAAAAAGCCAATATTATGAGAGTCATACATGCTGAATACTCTACGTACTCCAGAGGGGTGGCTATTTTAGTCACAAAAAAAGCAGCAGCTCATATTCTGCAGGTTAAATCTGACCCTAGTGGCAGATATGCTATTTTGGTTTGTCAATTGTTTAATGTGTGCTTGACTCTGGTATGTGTGTATGTTTCGCCCCCATTCTCCTTCCAAATCCTGGACAGTATCATCCATGAAGCTGTAATGATAGCACAAGGCCCGCTGCTGTTGATGGGAGATTTTAATGTGGTGTCGGATGGGGTTCTGGACAGGCACGGGTGTGCATCTGGCTCACGTAATACTCTGGCATCATGGCTGGACAGCTATGCTCTTACAGACGTGTGGCGTTACAAACACCCCGGGGTCAGCGCATACTCGTGCCACTCGGAGACCCATAAGACGTTGACTAGAATTGATATGCTCCTATCCTCATTGGATGGTCTCCCCATTATCTCCAGGGTTAGGTACCTTCCCAGGGCACTGTCGGACCACTCGCCTTTGGAGGTCACGTTGGACCTAAATATTCCCACTGGGAGACGACAATGGCGACTGCAAACACAGTGGCTGCAGGAGGAATATGTGACGCTGAAATGCAAGGAGGCTATGGGTCACTATTGGAGGGAGAATGGTGCTGTGACTACGATACACACTCAATGGGAGGCCTTTAAAGCTACCATGAGAGGGATTTTTGCAAAAGAGACGAAAGATTTTGCAAGGGCCCTGGACTGGGAGGTGAAACAACTAGAATGTGACATTACTCTTGCGGAAAAAGCATACATACAGGACCCATCCCCTGACGCTTATAAAGCATGGCAGGATCTGACGAGACAATTTAGATTGCTTTTGACGGACCGGACCACAAAGAAACAGCTCAGGCAAACCAGCTCCATTTTTGAATTTGGGGACAAGGGTGGTCGCTTGCTAGCCTTTCTGGCGAGACCTCTATATGCCCCTACATCTGTATTAAGTATCAGACGCCCAGCGGGTGACCTAGTGACTGATACGCAGGATATTCTGAACACCTTTTTAAATTTTTACTGTGATCTCTATCAATCCCAATCCAACTGTACAGACCGAGACCTCTTCTCATATTTAGAGGATATTGACCTTCCCCTGCTGCCCCTAGAGGACAGTACTATTTTAGAGCAGTCTATCACCTCTGAGGAAATAGCTGGTGCCATTTCCTCCTTCAGACCGGGCAAGTCACCTGGATTGGACGGTTTTCCGGCAGAATGGTACCAGCTCCATGCGGAGAGTTTAATCCCTCGCCTTTTAAAAGTGTTTGTGGCTGCGGAAAAAGAGGGCATCTTGCCGGAATCCATGCGTGAAGCTTTGATCGTTCTGATTCCAAAGCCCGGCAAGGACCCACAAGAATGTGAATCGTATAGACCGATCTCTTTGATCAATACTGACGCCAAAATACTGGCCAAAATTTTGGCCGGTAGGTTGCAGTCGGTGATTCTCAAACTGATCAACTCCGATCAAACGGGTTTTATCCCAGGCCGATGCACTCAAATGAACCTCAGGAGACTCTATGTAAATATGCAAATTTCCCATACTAATATTGGTAGCTGAGTGATAGCCTCCCTAGATACAAAAAAGGCCTTTGATTCGGTCGAGTGGAAATACATGTTCTCTCTGCTGGATAAAATGGGTTTTGGACCGAGATTTGTGAATTGGGTTAGATTACTGTATAACGATCCCAGGGCTTGTATCAGGGTGAATGGACATATTTCAGACTCTTTTCAGATTGGGAGAGGAACACGGCAGGGATGTCCCCTGTCCCCTCTCCTTTTTGCTCTGGCTATAGAGCCACTGTCTGCCAAGCTTAGGACTCGGGGTGACATTGAGGGACTTTTGGTCGGGGAGTTGGAGGAACGTGCTTCGTTATATGCAGACGATATGCTGCTTTATCTTGGGGACCCCCACCAATCGTTAGCTAATGCATTCTGGGTGATTGAGGAATTCTGAGACTTTTCGGGGTTTCGGATCAACTGGGCCAAATCAACGCTGTTTGCCCTAGACCCACAACCAGATTTAGTGCCCCCTCCTCGCTGTCCTCTGATAGTCACAACCCAATTTAAATACCTGGGGATACAAGTGAAATTACCCGTCGAGTCATTCACGGAGGTGAATCTATGGCCGGTAATTCGAGACTTTAGAGACAAAATACAAAAATGGAAGGAACTCCCGCTCACTTTATTGGGAAGAGCTAACTTATTCAAAATGATTTATCTCCCAAAATTTCTATACATACTCTCCAACGCCTCGCGCTTTATCCCTAAAAAGACTTTCGGTTATATTGACTCCTTGCTGACCTCGTTTTTGTGGGGGGGGGGGCAAGGCAGCACGAGTTTCGCTGAACATTCTGCAACTACCGGTGGGGAGAGGGGGGCTGGCAATCCCTAATCTTCGCATGTACTACTTGGCGTCGCAATTAGTCCAGGCTCATTGGCGAATGTTTCCGCAGCTGAGCAACGCTGCGACTGCTGTGGAGGCAGCTGCTGCCTCCTCCTATGAGACACTCTTGAATTTTTCTTGCGAGGTGAAGTACCAACGGAATGTGGCATGACTGTACTCAAACCGGCTAAACAGGTGCTAGAGACATGTACAAGGCATATACAGGATGCACCCTCCTATCTATCCCCTAATGCCCCCCTGTGGTTTAATCCCTGCTTAAGAGACTTTTTTCTCCTGGACGATGGGCATAGGTGGGCGAGGTATGGCCTTGTCTATTTACATCAGCTGTTTGATGAAGGGGGCCTTAAAACCATTGCACAATTAAAAAGGGAATTGAATATTCCCGACTCATGGGCATTCCAGTATGCCAGACTGAAACATGCGGCTCACGCTCAATTTGGGCCTGGGCCAATATTTTTGGAAAACACGAGAGTGGAAAAATTACTTGCAGAACCGGAGCACACCAAACGTGTCTCTACCTACTATGCGGTTCTTATGACCAAAAAACTGCCCAGTGAGGAAAAAATGAGGAGCAGATGGACAGAGGTGATTCCAGAGTTGACTGGAGCCCAGTGGGAGGCAGTTCTAGCCTCCTATGGGCATACAGTCATCTCAGCTCGGGACAAACTTATACAGTTACGATACCTTCACCAAATGTATTGTACTCCACACAGACTATTTAGGATGGGCAGAAGAGATGACCCTACTTGCCACAAGTGCCAGGTGGCAGCTGGCATTTTTATTCACATGGTGTGGGAGTATGGTAAGATACGACCGCTATGGTCACAGGTGTCCCAGTTTATTGCAGGCACTTTTGACCTTCCGAATATATGTAGCCCACTCTTGGGACTCCTGGGGGTAATAGAGGATGAGGTGATGAATAATAATACGAGACAATTCCTGCGATTGCTGTATTATTATGTCAGAAAACGTATAGTTTTGAACTGGATTAAGAGGGAGGTTCTTACCCTATCTGCATGGAAAGGTCTGGTCAATGCAAATGTTACCCTGTACAAGATGACTTATGAAGCAAGAGGTAGTAAGAAAAAATTTAACAAAATATGGGGTAGATGGATAAATTCTAAGGAAACTACACCATGTGACACCTAAGGGACACAACTATATACCATTGTCAAATATTATTTCATGAGAGATGTTATTGGTGAGGGCATATCTGGGAGGGGGGGGGGGGAGATGTCAGCGCACGGCACGGATAAATGTGGGGGAATTAACCCCCATAGTTTTGGTTTATAAATTGTTTATAGGTTTGTTCTTTGTTTACTGATGATGAACGATATGATCTGTAATAAATATGGGTAAATGGTTAAGTGTTCAATGGAAAAAAAAAAAAGCTCTATGTGCTAACATATTTTTGCCTGCGGACCGTGCAACCTTGTAAACGGTCCATACTTCCGCTATCTTGTTGTCTGTGGTTGAGAATATACCTTGTAAATGTTGCCTTCTTTTTATGTTTGTACACTTGGCGAATAAAACTGTTTAAAAAAAAAGATATCCAAGAAATTGAGAATGCCAATCAGCAGTGTTCAAACTCTAATCAAGAAGTGGAAAATAAGGGGTTCTGTTGAAACCAAACGACTGTCAGGTAGACAAACTAAAATTTCAGCCACAACTGCTAGGAAAATTGTTTGGGATGCAAAGAAAACCCCACAAATAACTTCAGGTGAAGTACAGGACTCTCTGAAAACATGTGGTGTGGCTGTTTCAAGATGCACAATAAGGAGGCACTTGAAGAAATATGGGCTGCATGGTCGAGTCACCAGTAGAAAGCCATTACTACGCAAACGCCACAAAGTATCCCGCTTACAAAACACCAACAGCACAGAGACTTCTGGCACAGTCATTTGGAGTGATGAGACCAAAATTTTACTTTTTGGCCGCAACCATAAATGCTTCATTTGGAGAGGAGTCAACAAGGCCTATAATGAAAGGTACACCATTCTTACTGTGAAACACAGAGGTGGAACGCTGATGTTTTGGGGATGTGTGAGCTACAAAGGCACAGGAAATTTGGTCAAAATTGATGGCAAGATGAATGCAGTATGTTATCAAAAAATACCAGGGAAACATTTGCATTCATCAGCCAGGAAGCTGCGCATGAGACGTACCAACATGACAATGATCCAAAACACAAGGCCAAGTCGACCTGTCATTGGCTGCAGCAGAATAAAGTGAAGGTTCACTCTCCTGACCTCAATATCATTGAGCCACTCTGGGGAGATCTGCAGTTCATACAAGACAGCCCAAGAATTTACAGGAACTGGAGGCTTTTTGCCAAGAGGAAAGGGCAGCTTTACCGTCTTATGCCCCGTACACACGAGAGGGATTAAGTCTGACAGACCTCCAAAGGAGTTCCGCCAGAGTTCCGACGGAGTTCTGGCGGATTTTTCGACCGAACGGACTTGACCACACACCATCACACCAAACTCCGACGGAGTCGAACGTGATGACGTACGACTGGATTCGACGTAGGAAGTTCATAGACAGTAGCCAATAGCTGCCCTAGCGTCGGTATTAGTCCGTTGGAGTAGCACACACACGAGCAAATTTTTCTAAGGGGACCGGGTCCGGCGGAGTTCCGACGGGAAAATTTAAAGCATGCTTCATTTCTAAAGTCCGTCAGACTTTGGCGAATCAAAAGTCCGTTGCAGCCCACACACGATCGGATAGTCTGACGGACTCGGTCCGTCGGAGTTTGGATGTCGAAAAGTCCGCTCGTGTGTACGGGGCATTAGAAGATAAAGAGCCTCATCTACAAATACCACAAAAGGCTTCAAGCTGTCATTGATGTTAAAGGGGGCAATACAAAACTGGGGTATGTAAACTTTTGATCAGGGTCATTTGGGTAGTTTCTGTTGTGATTATGATTTAAAAAGAGTAAACACAGTTGATTGATAATAAATGGCTTTAGCCAAACACAAACCATGAGTGAAAGAAATGTTTTTGTTTTATCATTCATATTCTCTGAAAAATGGCCAAGAAATCATGCCAGGGTATATAAACTTATGAGCACAAGTGTGTATATATATATATGGTAGAGCTGCCCGATTAATCGTTAAAAAAACGTGATCTCGATTCACCCCCCCCCCCTACCATCTCTTCCCTGAGAGTAGGCTATTCTTTCATATAAACAAGTGGAGAGATTATCTGCTTACTCAGCTGTCAAAGAAAACATCCTGGGCAATCTGCCAAGTGTAGAACTTGAAACATTGTAACTAACTCTTACTTCTTAGATCAAAGGGAAAGAACTTCTTGTGCAAACAAATAATCTGGGCAGTCTGCCAAGCTTTTGTGTAAATGCAGGAAGTTTAACCACTTAAAGTCTAAATCTTTTCCTGACACTTCTTTCTTAAGTTAAAATCAATATTTTTTGATAGAAAATTACTTGGAACCCCCAAACATTATATATATATATATATATATATATATATATATATATATATATATATATATATATATAAGAGACCCTAGGGAATAAAATGGCAATTGCTGCAATATTTTATGTCACACTGTATTTGCCTAGCAGCCTTTCAAATGCAACTTTTTGGGAACAAATACACTTCAATAAATAAAAAAAAAAAACGAAACAGTAAAGTTAGCACAATTTTATTTGTTTTAATGTGAAAGATGATACGCCGCGAGAATCGTGAGAGAATCTTCTAAGCAAAAAAAAATCGAATTTTACCCAGAATCGTGCAGCTCTAATATATGGGTGCACATATACTTAAACTACATACTGTGATAGGAATGCACTTTTTTCTGTGACAATGATCATTTAAGTTTCTGTGTACACAAGTAATATGTGGATTTTTCTTTTGGCAGGTGACAGCTCCAGGAGTAATAGAGCCTGTCAGCTGTGAGTATCTGCTCCAAGGAGAGCATAAACGGGCCACAAAAGGGAGAAATAGAGGAGGGGGTCAACAACATTTTGCACATTAAATGTAAATTTACAAACAACCAGTGTGCCATTTAACAATAGCATATCATAGAACTTAGATCAGTCCCAATTACTGCACCTTCAGACCACAGGTCAGCCCCAGTTCCCCGAACCTTCAGACCTCAAATAGCCCCAATTCCTGCAGCTTTATACCTCAGATCAGCCTCAGTTTGCACCTTCAGGAAGGCAGGGGGTTTTCCTTCAGTGCTGATGCTGATGGTTCAAATAGGAAAAGGGTAGACAGATGGGCTTCTTCACGTAACAAGGCCTGAAGCCGAAGATGGGCCTAAGCTGGTACTGAGAGGAGAGGGCTGGCTATTGAACCTTAGCCCGTGTACACACGGTCGGACATTCCGATTGACAATGTCCGATAGGACCGTGTTGTCGGATAATCCGACAATGTATGGGCTCCATCGGACTGTTTCCATCGGAGTATCCGACGGACCAAGTTTTCCAGCTTTTTTTTCCGACAACATGATCCGATTGGACTTTGTCCGATCATGTGTAGAGAATTCCGATCGGACAAAGTGCCAGGCATGCTCAGATCAAATTCCTAGACCAAAGCTATTGGCTACTAGCCTGAACGTAGTCTCGTCCTAACGAAATAACGTCATCACATTCCGAACGATCAGATTTTCTGACAACTTTGTCCGACTGTGTGTATGCAACAGTTTCGGACAAAATACGTTGGACAAAATCCGACGGATTTTGTTGTCGGAATGTCCGACCGTGTGTACAAGGGCTTAGTGTTAGGGACCAATGTGACCATAAATATGTGGAATGTCACGGAAAATCCAAGCACAGGTTCAGTATAAATAATAGAATCTATTAAAAGGTAAGCAAATATACAAAGTAAATGCATCTCCAATATGGCAAACAGTGTACAAACCAGCAACCAAAACTACAGTGACACACAACAAATTATATATATGTGTGGGATAAAATCGTTATCGTAATAAGACAGGGTCATACACGGGAAATCAAGCAGATGTGGTTGGGAGGAAGACTGAACAAGAAGAGGGTGACAGGAGATAGAGAGAGCAGGCGGGAAGGGATCCGGCTGCAGGGCAGGGGTCCAGGAACGGATGGAGAGTACAGGATACAGGATTCAGGCTACAGGATTCAGGAACACAGGTCTGTGCACATGGATAAAATACCAAGGCGAGGTGTGCTAGTAATCACCAGGTTTAAATGTGCTTCCTGCAATCAGTATCAAGTGATGCCTGATTGCAGGAGATGATGTCAACTCCAGACTGGTGAGATTCACCCGCTGGTGGACGCTGGAACTGCAACCCATAGGTCTGGCAGCCACCAGCAGGTGAAACCTTTTCCTAACACTTATGCCCAGTACACACGGTTGGACATTCCGACAACAAAATCCATGGGATTTTTTCCTAAACTGGTGTTGCATATACACGGTCGGACAAAGTTGTCAGAAAGTCCGATCGTTCTGAATATGATGACGTTCCTTCATTACGATGGGACTACGTTGAGGCTAGTAGCCAATAGCTTTGGTCTCGTAATTTGATCTGAGCATGCGTGGCACTTTGTCCAGTCGGAATTCTCTACAAACGATCAGATTTTTTTGTCGGAAAATTTGAGATCCTGCTCTCAAATTTTTTCTGTTTGGATTTCCGACGGAAAAAGTCCAATAGAGCCCACACACGATTGGATTTTCTGAAAATATAATCCGATCAGACCTTTTCTATTTCCAACAGGGTGTACAGGACATTAGACATGTAAGGCAGGCCTCTCTGAAACATGATGTTGATAGGTATGGCTCAGAAAGACAGGCCAAAGTTTGAAATTGACAGCCCATGGCGGCAGTACTGTATTTGTGGGGAGCAGGGGCTCAGCAGGAGCCAGTCTGTGGCTACACACATACCACATGACAAGCATCTTGGTGCCACTGGAAGTGACATCACATGCCCGCTGTGACACACTTGCCTTATATTGCCTATCACTGCTGAGTATGATTCAGCTCTTTCACATATAGAGCTCATCTAATGAATTTCTTTGATTTACTAATATTATAAACATTATTTTTTTGTGTATGTATTTTTAGCAGCAGTGCCAGCTCCATCGGTGAGTACATTAGTAATTAATCTACCCCTAATCACTATATGCAGTTTTACTCTTTATCTTTCCAAGGTTCAATTCAGAAAAGCATAATGCGTGTTTTATTTTCAGTGCATAGATAAAATAACTGCATGTTTATTGTTTTTTTTGCCTAGGGCTTGTGATTTACACACCTCTGCCACACAGCACAATGGGGTAAATGACACACACATTTCCTGATTCAGTTATGCAACTTTCTATGTCACCTCTGTTTTTTCATTCTGGTTAATGAACATTGGATGAATTAATCTTTCTGGCTTTACATTGTGGCAGAGATGTGCTTCATCACAGCCGCCAGCATTGGAAGCTTGTTTATGACTGGGGATAATTCTAGGAGAGGTAGAATTTTTCAACAGCATAGATTCAGAAAGAAAATCCTCCCACTTCACATATCTGGATATCTGTGGTATTGTGCTGCACTAGAATACTGAAAAAATCTATAGCCAAAACTTTTTAAAATTTTTTTTTGGATAGAGCGAGAATGGGTTAAAACCTCTATTGTTTTTACTGCTTCTGTAGACCTATTGGGGAGATTTCCTTGTATTTCCTGTCCAGATGGAAGAATATAATATGAACAGTAAAGCTGTTCATAGACGGTTCAAATCTTGGCCGATTAGCAGGAACTGATGAAGATTCGGACCACATATGGGCAGGCTGAATGTATCCAAGTTAATTGATTGGCTTTCCCCACCATCAGAACAAAATGGCTCAGCGGCAGAGATTTCCCTGTCAACACTGTCTGGTTGCAGGAAAGAAATTTGCTCTGTCATTGGCCGGCCTAAGTGAGGGACAATCTCCAAGAAAACACAGATTGCAATAAAACCACTCCTTTTAGTGCAGTAGGGGAAAGCTAGAACTCCTGACAGCAATTTATTGCAGTCTTTGTTCCCATTTGAAATTTTCCCACTTTTCACTGGCTGTAACACCCCCTCCCCTCTGTATCCAAAACAAAAAAAAATTACTTTAAAGTAAATTGAGTAAACTTTCTGACTTTAGAGATGTTGCAGTGAATGGATTGTATTAGCAATCAACTGTTTGATTTTTCTTGGTCATTCAATGCAATGCTTGCTCTCGAAATCCAGAGGCACTCAATAGCCAGGGCTGGTGGCAGTCAGTAGTATAATGTAGGGACAGGCACAGGTCATTGCATTGCAGTAGATGGTAAGTGTAATCCAGAAACAGACAGAGGTCAGGGCAGACAACGGTCAACAAGCATAATCCAAAGACAGGCAGGAGTCATCATGGAGGAGGCTTTCCTGTAGGCTGCACGGAGGCAGTGACAGACGGTGTGGGATTGTCTCAGAGAGGTGTTGAGAGACATTCCTGACAGTTGCTCTAAACTGCTCTTGAATTCTTTCAGGACATAAATATTCTTCTGAATGTTGATATGAAATATTGTTCTAATGCAGTTGTCTTCTACATTGTGCAGATGCCAAAGATAACTGTGGATGACAAGTCACCCTCTCAGGACATTCCAAAAAAGGTTGATATTTGTTTTTGTGCACAGATTGTATTTCATTTTCAGAAACATATTATCTTTTTTGTACAGTACAGGACATAGGACTTCATGTCAGTGGGTTCTATGCAGGCTACCTTCAGATGAATGGATACTAAACTTTGTTAGCGCTGTCCCTACTGCATGCTCATATAACCCCACCCACTCCGTGAAACACCAGTTTTTCATTAGGTTATGGACCTTGTCCTTTGGGGAATTTTTTTTTCTTTTACATCATTCCTTTCTCTTTTCAGACACTTCTATCAATGTCTTATTGCTTATTGCTCTAGGCCAGTGATGGCGAACCTTGGCACCCCAGATGTTTTGGGACTACATGTCCCATGATGCTCCACTAAACTGAAGAGTGCCAGAGCATCATGGGAAATGTAGTTCCAAAACATCTGGGGTGCCAAGGTTCGCCATCACTGCTCTAGGCTATCTAGCAGTTTCTAGATTGATAATACTTGGTGCTGTACTTTAAAGACTGTACCTAGACAATACTGGGTGGGACCAGCCTATAAAGTTTGCTTCGGGCACTGGATCCAGTGGTAAGTGCTCACCCAGACACATATCAACATGTGTAGTTAGATACATGGTGCTCTGCAGGTCCAGGGATGTCGTTCATCTCTATGGGTCCCTGAAGACCCCTTCAAAGTTATACCCACTGTGACAGGCCTTGCCTTCTGCTACAGAGACACAACGGCACAGGAACTTGTTCAGCGCCTGAGTTATAGCAGCTCCTGCATTCCAGAAATGCAAAATCCCATTCCTTCCACATCCAGAGTTACCTTTCAGGGATCCCCTCATTTAAGCAATGGTGAATAACAAATGCAAGGGAGCTGAGACAAAAAGGCTGAAAAGCATGTGCTCTGCTGATGGCCTACAGTAAACTCAAAACACTGAGTGATAGCTCTTCCCTTGTGTCAAAAATCTGTGGTAGTGAGTCCTTGTAGATTGCCAACTCGGGGTTCCCCAGGGCACAGCCTCTAAGCTCCAGCCTGCTTCTTCACCAGAGCCCCTGATGGTGGGGATGGACTTGTAGAAGGCTGGAACCAGGTCGCTGCCCCAGGGTACGCCTGGCTGGGTATGTGCAGAGTACAAACAGGCGATAACAGGAAATCCATGAGCCAAGCCAAGGTCAGGACAAGCAGCAAACGAGCACAGACAGTGAACGAAGCCAGGGTCAAAACACTGGTAGATCAGGCACAGGATACACAAGAAACAAGAGAATGGGATCTGTGAAAGAACTGTGAAGTTACTCAGGCAATGTGGGCTACACTGAGTATGTGTTCTATAGGCAAGCAAACTAGGAGGTGGTCCAGGAAGTCATGAAAGAGAAGGAAATAAAAGCCCACAGAATAGCAGGTGATGCCCATTGGTGCTCACAGCCAAACCACATGCGTGAAAGGAATCAGGGTAGAAAAAGCACTGCAGCAAGGCGGTAAAGTACTGCTAGCTCAGGTCAGAGCCGATGTGCTAACAATCAGATGTTAGTACAATGACCCCCCCTGCTGTTCTATTGTGTTCTGACAGGGAGACACCCCTGCCAGAACACTCCATTGGCTGAGAGCACTGAGCGGGACATGGTCAGCAGGCCATTTTTTGGTTATGCCCCTTCGACAGAAGCCGGACAAACAGCTGCCTTCTGTTGGACTGGCTGCATTACACACGGGCCAAATGTCAGCCGGTTAATATTGAACGGCCAATGCCGTCCGACATTCGGACATGTGTATGAGGATTATTAAGAATAATACGTAAGAAGGAAACTGCAGGCTAACTTGTGACATCTTGCTCTGGTTCAATGGCTTATTATGACACTGCCTCCAAAGTGCATATAATATAGAGCAGGGGTGCCCAACCTTTTTAAGTGTGAGGGCCACTTAAGCAACTTGGTAACCAGTCGTGGGCCACAATGAGCCGAGCGCGTGGATGACAGGTCATGGATTGGAGGCAGGCTGGCGTAAATGGACATAAGTCTATTTACATCTGCCGCTCTGTAGTGGTGAATCGAGGGTCCGATTGGGTAGGGGCAATCACGTGAAAAGGGCCTAAACTGCTTTCACATTGATGTGCTGCGGTTTACTTACACCATGGGTCCAGCGTAGTGCACCTGTGTCTATCCTGTGGGTTAACTGAACTTTGCCATAGACTCTGCCTGTGGCAAAAGCTGGCGCTGTACAGGAAGCATCGGCTTATGGGGCTCTGCTCTGCAGCCACTTTCTTCCTCTAACACCAGATTCATTCACAACACTGATGCTGTGGTATGACAGGTCAGCAGCCTGCAATCTGGTCTTGCTAACCAACCGTTCCAGAGCAGGAGATCGCGGGCCACGTCAGAGGGCTCCGCGGGCCACATGTGGCCCCCGGGCTACTGGCTGGCCACCCCTGATATAGAGTATCTATCAAAACTAGATTTTCCGTCACTATGTCTGATTTCTTCTGGAATTTTCAGCACTCTTAGAACCTTTGGTTTCCAAGGACCAAAAACGCTAAAATTCTTTTCTCCCCCTGACTCATGTTCATGAATCAGAGATTGAATCTCCAAACCTGTTCGGAAGAGCAGGTAAGGGGATACAGAGAATGTGGTGAAAGCTAAAGAGAGGTGTGCAACTCGTGCATTTTATGAGTTGCAAGCTGTAACTTCTTAACAAATACTTTCTACTGTCAACACAGTAATTGCTCCTATGCGAACTAGTCTTTGCCTATCAGCACCTGACTCTGCACAACCAAAACAAGCCCCTGTGGGCACTAAGAGGCTTGCAAAATCAAAAAAGACTTTTCCCATCTGTGCACAAATCAAAAGTACACTACATGTGGATTGGCCTAATCCTGAAAAAATATTCACTCCTCCTAAGCTTTTGGCTGAAATGTATCCTATGGAAACTGAATTGAAGAAAAACAGCTCACTCCTGTAGTAGATCTTGCTATTTCAGTCCTAAACAAACACCGTACAGTTCCCGTTGAGGATTTTCCCTCTTGTAAGGATTCTGTTTATAAGAGACGTTTTAAAGCCCTCTTAAAGGCTTCCTTTACCCTTGCAGGTCCAGCCTTGCAATACTGGATTCATTGATTACACGAATTTGTCTTTGATGACCCCGTTCTCTTAGAGCAACTGCAGCTGATTTCCATGAACTTACTGTTTTGTCTTGATGCTCTTGAGAATGTACTTTGGCAAGTTTCCAAATTGTCTCTTTACTCGGTGCAGTTGCGCAGGATTTTGTGGTAAAAAGTTTGATCTGCTGAAACTGATTGTAAAATGTATCTTGAATGCATGCCTTTTTGATGGTGAATGGCTATTCGGGGAATCCCTTGGTAAATCCATCAAGGAAGTCACTGGGGGAAAGGTACTTTTATCTCACAAGAAAAAGCCCAAGTCTCCTTCTCTTATGGCTACTACATCTACTCAGCAAAAGGGGCCTTTGCTCTCCCAAAACTATCAACCTCGAAACCAAGGCTTAGTACTTATTTTTGTCACAAGCCTTAGACCCCATGTCAACCAAGCCTGTCTAGAAGCCCCCCTCACAGCAAGCGGTAGCCTTCACTCCTGTCAGTGGTAGGATATATTTTGGCATTTGTGACAGTCTGGATCCAAGATGTCCTGAATCTTTGGGTCTAATCTGTAATTTCTCTTTCAATTATTTTTATTGAATTTTCAACATTAAAATGTTACAACAAACATTACACAGCAAAGATGTACTAAGCATCCGAGCAGTCTATAAGAAATGCATTGGGACAGGTATATGAGTACATATTTTACAGGAATCTACTAGGTTGCATGTTAACTAACTTCCTAAATCATAATCTTTTCCTTGTCACTGGCATTGCCATAGCACTCCCAACACCCCTTAACGAAAACTAGCTGTGTCGTGAAGTGCATGGCTCCACCCTTATGGTACTTTGAACTTGGGTATATTCCTGTACTATGCGTCCTTAATAAGTTTGTACAACTTATGCACTAATACCGCTTAAGCATACAAGGTTTTATCACTATAATCGTCCAGAAAACACCAGTTGCCACATAGGGCAATAACCACACAACATATTTATTGAAGTGTATTGTACTACGTTAGTGTTATATATTTATTACCTGAGAGTTTTCTCACGCCACTAGGTCTGTAAGTATTGTAAAATTTTTGTTATTCTAGAGTTTGAGGTTTATTTTAATTGGGTGAAATTTTTATACCATTTGA
This sequence comes from Lithobates pipiens, assembly GCF_037356315.1. Classification (NCBI taxonomy): domain Eukaryota; kingdom Metazoa; phylum Chordata; class Amphibia; order Anura; family Ranidae; genus Lithobates; species Lithobates pipiens. The sequence continues at coordinate 539,816,488 of NW_027507748.1, forward strand.
TCCATGGGACCCAAAGTTGTTGTTCCCTAAGATATTGGGTTTTGTTTGCAGTGATCATGAGTTCGTATGTGTGGTGTGTTTGAGTTAGTGCGATGACTTCGTTTAGGGATGGAGGAGTATCCATTTTCCATTTCCTAGTTAGTGATGGTCTAGCTGCCAGAAGTATATGCATCACAATCTTGCGATATGCTGGGGCAATCCAATTTATGTTTAAGTTAAGGATGGCTAACTCTGGTGAAGCCTGGATAGGGATGCCAGTGATCCTAGCTATTAAAGAGAATACATATTTCCAATATGTATGTACGGCATTCCCAGAGAATATGGATTAATGTTCTCACTTGGTCACAGTTTCTCCAGCATGTAGGTGGAGTGCTTCCCTTAAATTTTTTTAAAATTGATGGGCTTTAGTACCTCCTTTGTGCTATTTTTTTGGTTATTTCCCATAGTGTGACACAAGAGGTAGCTTTGTAGATTGATCGAAATGTTGATGCCCATTGAGTTGGTGTGAAACTACATCCTAAATCCTGTTCCCATTTGGTTAATGTGAGTAATTTAGTAGGCATGCTCTTTTCTCTTAGTATGGGATAGATGGTTGATATTCCTCTCTTTGTGGTGGTAGGGTTATTTAGGAAGGTCCAAATTTTTATAGGGATAGAGGCCCAAAGTTGAGGGTTATGGTGAAGACAGTGTGCTATTTAAAGGTAGGTGAAGTGTTCAGAGGTTTGGAGTGCTAGTTCCCTTCGGAGTTGTGTGAATGTTTTAAGAGACCCTTGTTCACATAAGGTTCCAATCTAAGCCCTTGTACACACGGTCGGAGATTCTGACAACCAAATCCGTCGGATTTTGTCCGTCGGATTTTGTCAGATGGAGTTTGTCCGAAACTGTTGTATACCGATCGGAATTCTCTTCACATGAGCGGAGTATGTCCGATCGGAGCATTTTGTCGGAAAATATTTCCGGCAAGTTGGAAAAGTTGGTCCGACGGATATTCCGACGGAAACAGTCCGATGCAGACCACACACAGTCGGAATATCCGACAAAACGCTCCGATCGGACACATTCCGACCGAATCTCCGACCGTGTGTACAAGGGCTGTTTAGGTCTACGTTCCACGATTTTATGCAAATGTCAGGGATTAACGTTTTGAATATGGGATGGGAGGGTTCATCTTTGTGGTAGGTATCTTTTCCCATTTGTATGTTATCAGCCGTTGCCATATAATGACAGTGGCTTTAATTGTCGGTGAAAGATATGCCGGGATATTTAGTTTGACTTTCCTACTGAGAAGCCAATATATTGATATTTACATGTGATACTGCTGCCTGTTCTATTTCTCCCCATAGTGTTTTGGGGGATGGTAAAAACCATTCCTTCAGTTGGGTCAAAATAGTGGCATAGTAGTAGTTTATTAGTTCTGGAATAGTTGAGCCTCCTACAGATCTATGTTTGATTAGTATGTGGTATTAACATTGAGGTTTCTTACCTTGCCATAGATATCTTCCTAAGGCACTCTGTAGTGTTTTAAAGTAATATTTGAGGATGCAAATTGGGAGGGATCTGAGTAAGTACAGTAGTTTGGGTAGCACCATCATTTTGAAAGCCGCCAGGCAGGATGCCCATGAAAATTCTAATTTTCCTAATGATTGCAGATCTGGCTCAAATTGTCTTTTGAAGGGGAGAAAGTTTGTGTGGAATAACTGCTTCTTATTCTGTGGTCTGTTTTTCCTATTTCTATCCCTGAAATGGGAAAATCAGTGCAAATTTGTTCTGCTGGGGGCTCAGTAATTAAATTGAAAATTAAAGGAGAAAGGGGGCACCCTTGTCTGGTGCCATTTGAGATACGAAAGGGCTGGGATAACATATCATTAACATATATTTGTGCCAAGGGTTGTTTATATATTGCTAAGATATCGGATAGTATTGTTCCCTCAAAGCTAAATTTAATTAATACTGCCTTGAGGTATCCCCAATGAACTCTATCAAAGGCCTTCTCTGCATCCAAAGAAAGGAGCAGAGAGGGTGTTTTAGTTTGTTTGGCAAAGTGTATGATATTTATTAGTCGTCTTGTCATGTCTGATGATTGCCTTCCCCTGGTGAACCCCGCATGTATGTCATTATTTGTGTCGCTATTGCTTTAGCACTTAATTTGATATCAATGTTTAGTAGTGATATCGGGCGGAAGTTTTGGGGAACATTGGGGTCCTTACTGGGTTTTAGTAGTGTTATGACTAAGGCTTTTAACATTTCTGCTGGGAATGCTGAGGAGCAGGCAGCTTTGTTCAATAGCTGGCATCATTTTGGGGCTAGTGTGTCTCTGAGTAGTTTATAATATTCCCCTATCAAGTCATCTGGGCCAGGGGACTTACAATTTGGTAGGGAATCTATGGTTTTTGCAATTTCGTCTATGGTGAAGGGGGTGTTAAGTTCCTTAAGTTGGTTGGGGTCTAAGGAGGGAAGTTTGATTGCATCTAGGAATTGGTTTATCATCTCGGGCGTAGGGTGCGGGTTATGGGGGTTTTCCGCAAGGTTGTACAAAGAGCTATAGTTACAGCTAAATGCGTTAGCTATGGCCTGGGGGTCTTGTCATTTTTCCTTAGTGTTAGGGTGATATACGTATGGGATCTTGGGTTTAATATGACGGCCACGAATCCGCATTGAGATGGCTTTACCTGCCTTATTACTGGTATGACAGTATCTGGCTTTCAATTTACAATGTTGTTTTTCGAATATATCTAGTAGTGTTGCTCTGTGCTCTTGTCTTAGTATCTGGAGTCTATTTTTCAACTGCTGAGATGGGTGGGATTGGTTTTGGGTGTCTGATGCTTTTATTTCATTAGTGAGAATTATGATTTGTTGCATCCTCCTCTTTTTAGCTTGGTGACCTAATTGTATAAGAACCCCCCTGCAGAATGTCTTGTGTGCACTCCAAAGGGTTGCTGAGTCCGACACCGAGTCCACATTATGGTTGAATATTTCTTCTATCTGTTGTTGTAGGGTAGTAGCATATGTAGTCATTTTTAGTAGCATCTGTAGGCATTTTTAATATTTGGGCATTGGTTCTCCACAATTTATGTACAGGTTGTGAAATTTTGGTTAGAATTGTGGTGGTGAGTGAGTTGTCAATTGTGCAGGTGAAAATAAGGTATCTCCCATTAATGTCAGAGATGGTATTGTGAAGTTGGAAGTCGACTGATTGATGTATCGCTATGATTACTCCTCGTTTTTTCTTCGGTCCTGATGCAGTAAAAATATGTGGGTCTTTATGTGTGCAGGTAGGTGCTGCTCTGGTTTTGAAGTGAATTTCTTGTACACATAAGATTTGACAAGAGAGGGTTTGGCCATAGTGAGGTCCTCTTCGCTGGGTGGTTAAGACCATTGGTGTTCAATGTTAAAATTTTTGTGCTCATATTATGATGGTGGTATTGGAAAAAAATGCAGTACTCACTGTTCTTGTTGGTGTCTCCAGACGACAATGGCGGTTGAGAGATCCCAGGCCTCTTTGTCGTTTTCTGTCATGTTCTTTCAATAAGTCATGTAACAAGTATCTGTGTTGCATTAGGGTGGATGCATTTGAAGAGAAAAGGTTGATCCATGCCGAATAATCTGAGCTGTATAAAGGGTAAAAAGGGAAGAAACAGAAAAAACAAAACAAAACCACAAATGCAAATTGCAGAGATCTATTTTCCATTTTGCACTGCAACATTGAGGTGGGGTAAAAGTTCAAAGGCCAACCAACTAATTTTAAAGCCTTGAAGCACTACGGGGTAGTCGTTGTTTTCAGCATCTCGTTAGACACTGGTGGTGGAACTTTAGGGACCGAGATCTTAGAAAATACTTTAGTGGCATTTCAGTGTAATTTTTCCTGGCTTTTTCTTTGCTCCCATGGGTGGGGCCAGTTCGGGAATGATTCCCCAGGTGTGTAGCAAGACCAATCCCTTTTCCACTGATGTTATCGTGAAGGATGTGCCATTTTTCTGTATTAAGAGCTTGGATGGTTGTTTTCATTTGTACTCTATTTTATGATTACGAAGTGCCTTTGTAATCATAGACAGCTGACTTCTCATGTCCAGGGTGTATTTGGACAAATCTGCATATATTTTAATCGTATTATATGGGTGCGGAAGTTGCCCCATGGTTCTTGACTTATATAGGAGTTGCTCCTTCATATGGAAGAAGTGGACTTAATAGAACGTTGTGTGGGACCTGTTGTGGTAAGAAGGACGGTTTTGGTATACGGTCTATCGTGAGTTCAATAGCTGGTGTTTCAGGTAGCAGGCTACAAAAGAGGTCGACTGCATATTTTTTAAGATCTGGAGGTTGAATTGTTTCGGGGGTGCCTCTAATTTTGAGGTTATTCCTCCTTGAGCGGCCTTCTAAGTCTGCTATTTTAGCTTTGAGCCGTGCTGTTTCTTCTACATTTTCGTCTTGGGCTTCCACTAAATCATTATTGGTAGTGGTCATTTCTCCCATGGACTGTTCGATGGTGTGCACTCTGTCACCCAGTGAATAGATTTCTCTGGAGAATTATTTGATTAGTGTAAGGATGTCAGCATGGAGTGATTTGTGAAGAGTTAACAGCATCTCTTTGAGTTGGGTGTCCATTATTGGCTGGTTAGCAGTGGGGAAAACAGCTATTGGTGATACTTCTGTTATACTGGGGCCTAGGGGATCAGCATCATGGCTTACCTCCTGGCTTGCAAAATCCAGTTTCAGACGTGTTTTCGACGGGCTGCAGCAGGAAGGGCTAGGGGAGTCTTCTCCGGGTGAGGATAGTTGCCCACCTGTCTGTTCCGCAGCTGCTGGTGTTTCATCCGGCATATCTGTGTAGTGCATGCTGGCACTGTGAGCAGCTGCAGCGTCTGTGTGGCCGGCGCCATCTTGCCTGTTCCCTCAGGGAAAGAAAGCTGTCAATTTCTTGAGTCCCCGTTACTCCTTGCGTTTTCTGGACATGATGGTGGAGGTGGTTATCTGTTCCCCTATGTGCCTGTGGAAAATCGCCCTTTTCCATAGTCCAGTGTCACTGTTTTCCCCGCTAGTGCTACGGAGCTCTCTCCTTAAGCTTCCATGCGCCTTGTGCACTGGCCAGGCCCCCCCCCCCCCAATCTGTAATTTCAAAGGGGTGCAAAATAGAATTTCTATCCCTGCCCCTTCCTCACATTCTACCTTCCAGTCTGCCAGCATCAGGTCAAAAACAGGCAGATTTGCAACAAATTCACTTACAAGGAGAGATTGTACCAGTCCCTCCAGCAGAAAGGTTTTAAGATTTTATTAAAAAAAAACACCCACATCTAAGCCCTAAGCGCTTATGTAGAGATTCACTCGGTATGGTTTTATTCAAACGTATTCACAGTCCCCAAAACAAATAGAGGCATCTTCCCAACTTGGACTTAAAATCTTTATACAGATTCTTTCATATATCAAAATTCTGTATGGAACCAGAAGGATCTGTCTTTGCTTCTCTCAGACATGGTGAGTCATACAAGATACCTGTCTACACATTCCCATTTTCCCCTCACATCAACACTTTCTGTATTTTGCTGTGGGAGACTTCCAGTTTGTAGCACTACCAGTCAGACTCTCCTCAACATCCTGATGGTCCACAAAAGTGCTCCTTTGCGAACACAGGACATTCATGTCACAGGGTATAACCTTCTGCTTAAATGAGTCTTCAGCCACAACCTTGTCTGCCAACTTCCACAGGAAGAATGAGTTTCTTCAAATGTTTGGCTGGTTAATCAACTTTCCAAAGTCTGCCCTCCAACTTTAATACTGTCTGAAATACCTGGGTCTAATTTTGGACATGGGCTGAGCTAGAATTTTCCTTCATCCAAAAAAGATTGCCTCCTTGAGGTCCCACATGACCCTCAGATCCAAAAGACCCCCTCAGTTGGCTTCTGCATATGGGTTCTAGGCCTAATAGTAGTCTCCTTGACATGGTGGATCACTAATTCTGCCATGGAGGAGGGAAAGTCATTCCTTCTCATGCCCAGGCAGGTGGTGACATGGACGTCAGCCTTACAGGCTGCGATGGAGTTCAAAACCTCCTAACTATTCATGAACGCTGAACCCCCCTTTTGCCAGATCACCCAGTTAGGGTACACTCGGACAATGCCACAGCAGTTGCCTGCATAAACCATTAGGGGACACCAGAAGTTGAACTGCTGAAAAAAAACGTGATCATTTCCTAGGTGTAATTTCATATTCTTGTCCACATACCTGGTGTGGGAAATTGGCAGACTGACTTTCTCAGCTGCCAATGCCAACATTTGGAGAAGTGGTGCACCCAGAATCTCTGTCACAGGTAGGGAGAACCAGTTGTAGCCTGGTCTGGATTTGCAGTAGATGCCCTGGCGATTCCTTGGATTCTACTGAGGCTGATTTATGCCTTCCCTCTGATAAAATGTCTCCCTTGTGTGCCTTGCAAGATATAGGAGCTACTGGTAATCCTCATTGCACCAAATTAGGCCAGAAGAATGTTGTACACAGACATAATGGTGCTCAAGTCTTTGCCTCTTGCAAGCAAACCAGGCTTGGTACAAGGCCCTATATTCCATCCTGCTCCGCATTCGCTGGCTTTAAAGGAGAAGTCCAGCCAAAGCTCATTTGCTGCCCCCTCATTTGCCACCCCCCAAAGCCTCTCTGCCCCCTCCACAGATCAGCGCTCCAGTGAGCATGGAGGGAGATGAGCAGAGAGCTGTGACTGACAGTCTGCAGCTCTCTGCTCACAGAGCTGTGAAAACCGAGCAATCTGCAATGTTCGATCGCTTGGTTTTCAGTGCAGAGGCGTCGGGGGACAGATGCAGCATCGGACCGATGCTGCATCCACCTAGGTAAGTATACATCTAAAAAGACAAAAAAAGAAAACCTTATTTCTCTTTTAACAGCATGGCTGTTAAAACCTGGGTCCTGAAGGATAGGGATAACTCTGACTCTGTTCCCTCCACCCTACTCAAAGTGAGAAAATCTATCTCATGCAAGATCTGCCATTGCAAATGGAAGACTTGCTTTGCTTGGTGTAAGGACAGGAAGTTGAATCCCAGGGAATAATCTGTAGTTCATGTTTTGGTCCTGACTGGCATCTCACCTCGAGTATCCTTAAGGGTTAGGTTTCTGCCTTATACATTTTTTCCAGGACTGCTCTCTTTGCAATCCTTAGCCAAGACTTTTCTTCAGGGAGTTGCTCATATCCATCCAGCTTTCTGTGACCCCTTGGGAGCTTAACCTGGTGCTCTCAGTATGTCAGAGACCCCCCCTTTGAGCTGATAAAATGTATTCCCCTGGAAAACCTAACATGTAAGGAGTTGCCTTTCTGCTGGACTTCTGAGGTGGCATCTCTCGTGTAAAGAGCATGTTCTTGTTTTCACAACGGCATGGTGGTCTTTAAACCAAGGAATTCTTTTCTACCCAAGGTGGTTTCTCCCTTCCAACTCAAGGAGGATATTGTCCTCCCTTCCCTCTGTCCTCCTCCAAAACACCCCAAAACGCTGTTCCAAATCTGAGTCAATTTTCATCTTCCCTGCAGGCCTTTATAGAGGACATCCTGCCTCCATATCCATCATTGCCAGGTGGGATCAGACAATTTATTTATGGGGCCTATGCCCTTAATGTAAGGGTTCCTCCTTTCCCTATCAGACCTCATTTCAGCAGGTCTGTTGGGCTTTCTAGCCTTTCTAGGTTTTACCAGGTGAATGTTCAGGCCTTGGCTGATGCAAGCTTCAGTTGAAAGGTGCTTCCAGATGTTATCTGAGTGTTTTCGTGTTCCTTAACACTTGTGTTTTTTTTGTGGGCCTGTTGGCAGTTCTGTTTTCTATGTTGTTGCTTACACCTCAGTTAATTTCTTGGTGACATCGCATGGTACATGAGTACAGGTCCTATGTCCCATTCTGTAATGTAAGATTGAAATAAAGGGAATTGACTTACCTTGGAGTACAGTTCTGTCCTGATTGTTTGCCTAAAAAAAATGGAATCTCATGGAATGAGTGGGGATAAATGAACATACAGTAGGGGTGCTGTTACTGTCTAGCCACCTGAAGGTAACCTGCATATAACCCATGGTCTGTTAATATGAGTTGTGTCCTGTGATGTACAACTCCAATTTAAAAAAAGTAGGGATGCTGTTTAAAATCTACATAAAAACAAAATGCAATGATTTGCAAATCTCATAAAGCCATATTTTATTCACAATAGAAAACATTAAATGTTTAACCACCTCAATACAATGCACTTACACCCCCTTCCTGTTCAGATCAATTTTCAGCTTTCAGCGCTCTCACAGTTTGAATGCCAATTACTCAGTCATGCAACACTGTACCCATATGAAACTTGTGTCCTTTTTTCCACACAAGTAGAGCTTTCTTTTAGTGGTATTTAATAACTAGTGGGTTTTTATTTTTTGTGCTATAAATAAATAAAAAAATGTAAATTTAGTGAAAAAATGCCTTTTTCTTTGTTTCTGACATAAAATTTTGCTAATTAGTAATTTTTCTTCATAAATTTTGGCCAAAATTTATACTGCTGCATATCTTTGGTAAAAATAACCCAATTAGTGTATATTATTTGGTCTTTGTGAAAGTTATAGAGTCTACAAACTATGGTGCCAATCACTTAAAATTGATCACATCTGATCAGGCCTTCAGTACATTAGGTGTATCTCATTTCTTGACACACTAACAAGTCAGGAAAGTACAAATACCCCCCAAATGACCCCTTTTTAGAAAGTAGACATTCCAAGGTATTAAGTAAGTAGCATGATGAGTTTTTTTGAGTTGTCATTTTTCCCCACAATTCTTTGCAAAATTAAAATTTTTTAAATTTCTTTTACAAAATTGTCATATTATCAGGTTATTTCTCACACACAGCATATGCATACAACAAATTACACCCCAAAATACATTCTGCTACTCTTCTCGATGTGTGAGACTTTTACTCAGCCTGGCCACATACAAAGCACCAACATTGAAGTAGCACCATCAGGTGTTCTACGAGCAAAAATGACACATCTCATTTCACAACCACCTATTACACTTTTGAAGGCCCTGGAGCACCAGGACAATGGAATTTCCCATAAAATTACCCCCTTTTGGACAGCAAACACCCCAACGTATAATCTATGAAGCAGAATGAGTCTTTTGAAAGGTTCATTTTTTTCCAGAAGTTTTTGGAAAATGTGGGAAAAAAATGAAACCGCATTTTTTTTACACAAATTTGTCCATTTATAAGATATTTCTAACACATAGCATGTATATAGCAAAAATTACACCCCAAAAAACATTATGCTACTCTTCCCAAGTATGGCGATACCACATGTGTGATACTTTTACACAGCCTTGCCACATACAGAGGCTCAACAGTGAAGTAGTACCTTCAGACGTTCTAGGAGCATAAATTACACATTTCATTTCATTCCTACCCATCACACTTTTGAAGGTCCTGGACAGTGGAATTACCCACAAAATGACCCCATTTTGGAAAGCAAACACCCCAGCATGATAGAGGGAGGGTGTGTTGCGCTTCCTTAAATACCAAGAGAAAAATAAATAAACAATAAATAAATAAACATAAACAATAAGCTTATGTGATAAAAAGTGACTGTCAATCGTTCACAAAGTATCAAAAAAACTGTGCAAAAAAGTGCATAGAAATGAACATCTGAAAAAAAAAAATATATATTTATATAAGTATATTAATAGTGCATCATACCAGTGCCTATATAATAAAGGACAATAAAAAACGGGGGGGACTCCAGCTATACAGTGTAAAAAGTGGATTGCAATAGCTATATAAAATAGAGTGAATCGTCTAAGATAAAACAGAAAAAGGGGGGGAAAAAAACTAACATCTAAAATAAAACTACAAACATTGTATATCAATAGCTTAGTGTAATAAATAGTCCAAAAAAAAAAAATATCTATGAATGGTTTAAAGGTGCAAAGACCATAAAAACCAACAGTATGATCCTTAGTGAAAAGAAATAAAAATAGCAAAAAATTGTAACGACAAATGGTGAATCTCGATAGTGTCCCATACACAGTCCAATCGTGCAGATCTAAAATGTGATTTCACAACCAAACATAAAGTGCAAATGTGCCAAGGTAGCTCTCCTCCAAACGGTATCCCGTGTTAATGTGGATAATCCTAAATAATTACCTCACAGCTGTAAGGTTACAGCAAGAAAGTAAATTTGCAGGGGAAATTCCAGGGGATCAGATGAGCTGTGACTGGGACTTCTGACAGTGCCACTCTTCCTTGTAGTTTTAGCCGACCAACAATGAAACAGGAGCGAATAAACAGGCACACACAACTAGACGGATCGATAAAAGATACGAACGTCACTTCCGATTTCCTACGCGTTACGTCTCGAATGGACTTCAACTGGGAACCAGTTGAAGTCCATTCGAGACGTAACGCGTAGGAAATCGGAAGTGACGGAAAATCGGAAAATCGGAAATCGGAAGTGACGTTCGTATCTTTTATCGATCCGTCTAGTTGTGTCGATAAAAGATACGAACATCACTTCCGATTTCCTACGCGTTACGTCTCGAATGGACTTCAACTGGGAACCAGTTGAAGTCCATTCGAGACGTAACGCGTAGGAAATCGGAAGTGACGTTCGTATCTTTTATCGATCCGTCTAGTTGTGTGTGCCTGTTTATTCGCTCCTGTTTCATTGTTGGTCGGCTAAAACTACAAGGAAGAGTGGCACTGTCAGAAGTCCCAGTCACAGCTCATCTGATCCCCTGGAATTTCCCCTGCAAATTTACTTTCTTGCTGTAACCTTACAGCTGTGAGGTAATTATTTAGGATTATCCACATTAACACGGGATACCGTTTGGAGGAGAGCTACCTTGGCACATTTGCACTTTATGTTTGGTTGTGAAATCACATTTTAGATCTGCACGATTGGACTGTGTATGGGACACTATCGAGATTCACCATTTGTCGTTACAATTTTTTGCTATTTTTATTTCTTTTCACTAAGGATCATACTGTTGGTTTTTATGGTCTTTGCACCTTTAAACCATTCATAGATATTTTTTTTTTGGACTATTTATTACACTAAGCTATTGATATACAATGTTTGTAGTTTTATTTTAGATGTTAGTTTTTTTCCCCCCCTTTTTCTGTTTTATCTTAGACGATTCACTCTATTTTATATAGCTATTGCAATCCACTTTTTACACTGTATAGCTGGAGTCCCCCCCCCGTTTTTTATTGTCCTTTATTATATAGGCACTGGTATGATGCACTATTAATATACTTATATATATATATATTTTTTTTTTTTTCAGATGTTCATTTCTATGCACTTTTTTGCACAGTTTTTTTGATACTTTGTGAACGATTGACAGTCACTTTTTATCACATAAGCTTATTGTTTATGTTTATTTATTTATTGTTTATTTATTTTTCTCTTGGTATTTAAGGAAGCGCAACACACCCTCCCTCTATCATTTCTATTTCTATTGAGAGTTCACTCATAACAGTGTCTGCTGCTCCGATTAGAACCTTTTTTTCACTCCACTTCCAAAATTGTTCTTTTTTTGCCATAGAGCGCAGGAGCCTTTTTACATACAAACACCCCAGCATATATTCTATGAGGCATATGCTGCAAGTAGGTACTCGGGTACTCTGATGGGCTGGTGACAGGTACTCGGGTACTCTGATGGGCTGGTGACAGGTACTCGGGTACTCTGATGGGCTGGTGACAGGTACTTGGGTACTCTGATGGGCTGGGACAGGTACTCGGGTACTCTGATGGCCTGGTGACAGGTTATCGGGTACTCTGATGGCCTGGTGACAGGTACTCTGATGGCCTGGTGACTGGTATTCGTGTACTCTGAAAGGCGGTGATAGGTACTCAGGTACTCATATGGACTGTGACAGGTACTCGGGTACTCAGATGGACTGGGACAGGTACTCGGGTACTCAGATGGACTGGGACAGGTACTCGGGTTCTCAGATGGACTGTGACAGGTACTCAGGTACTCTGATGGACTGTGACAGGTACTCGGGTACTCAGATGGATTGTGACAGGTACTCGGGTACTCCGATGGACTGTGACAGGTACTCGGGTACTCTGATGGACTGTGACAGGTACTCAGGTACTCTGATGGAAAATGACAGGTACTTGGGTACTCTGATGGGCTGTGACAGGTACTTGGGTACTCATATGGAGTGTGACAGGTACTCAGATGGACTGTGACAGGTACTCGGGTACTCAGATGGGCTGTGACAGGTACTCGGGTACTCTGATGGGCTGTGACAGTTACTCGGGTACTCTGATGGGCTGTGACAGGTACTCGGGTACTCATATGGAATGTGACAGGTACTCGGGTACTCAGATGGACTGTGACAGGTACTCGGGTACTCTGATGGGCTGTGACAGTTACTCGGTTACTCTGATGGACTGTAACAGGCACTCGGGTACTCCGATGGACTGTGACAGGTACTCGGGTACTCTGATGGACTGTGACAGGTACTCAGATGGACAGACAGGTACTTGGGTACTCCGATGGACTGTGAGTGATAGGTACTATGATGGGTGGTGACAGGTCCTCTTTTTTTTGGGGGGGGGGGGGCAGGGCAGTCAGTGTGATTGTTGTGTACACTAAGCGGTAACGAGATGTCACCGCAATCTCCTTCTCACACACGACCGGTGTGTGTGAGGAGGAGAACCCGGTAACACGCCGTGCACAGTGGGGGTGGAGCTATCTGTGATCGGCCATGACTTCATCACGGCCAATCACGTGGTAAACAGCCATACCCAATGGCTGTTCACCCCCCTCGGTGGCGAGCGGTGTCTCCGTGACATGCCGCCACCGAAGGAACAGGGATGCGCATGCACGATCGCGTGCATTCCCTGTTTAAATGGGAGGACGTCATATGACACCCTCCCGCCACAAGAGCTGCGCCTCCTGGCCTTCATTTGACAGCTGGCGGTCGCCAAGCAGGTAAACTGAAATAATGTACCATTAAAAAAAATGTAATTTTGAAATTGATGGCAGCGACATGTTTCAGTAAAGTTGGGATAGGGCAACAAAAAGCTGGTAAAATACAAATCCAATTCCAAAAACGTTGGGAGGCATACTGTTTTTATGTAGATTTTACAGTGTCCCAACTTTTTGGGAATTATAGTTGTACTCCAAGATAAGAAACTTATAGGTAAATAAAAATTCATTTTTTTAAGTTTTTTCTTTACTTCTGCACTTGAAAAATTGTCAGTTTGTGCTACAGTACATACTGCAAAATGACATGTAAAAACTTGCGGAGCTGGAGCTTTAGTCAGAAAATTAAGTCCTGCTAGATCATGGATATGGAAAACATTCAACATAAATTACTATTCTGTATAAAATCCAGTAATGCACTGTCTGTTGCTTTCTATGCTTGGCACTGTGCCTAAAATTAAAGCCACTAGAGAGCGATCAGATGACAGCCTTAAGATTTACTGTTGGGGGGGGTGGGATAAGACAAATTGTGTGAGGGAACACAGATTAAGGAGGGAGAAAAAAAAGCAGGAGAGGTGACAGGACAAACTTTGCTGCCAACAGCAACAAAAAAAGTTAAATGACATGTTCACTTTTTGCAAAAAAATAATAAATGCACATTTTTATACATGTAAAAAAATGTGCATTTATTTACAGAGGCCCAACATGCAAGGAGCACTGTCAGGCGTTCTTGGAGCATAAATTATACATATCATTTCTTGAATACCTCTTACACTTTTGAAGGCCCTGGAGAACCAGGACAATGGAAACACTTTTGGAAAGAAAACAACCCAATGTATAATCTATGAGGTATAATGAGTCTTTTGAACATGTCATTTTTTTCTACAAGTTTTTGGAAAAGGGTAAAGATGAAAACACATTTTTTAAATTTTTTTAACACAAAGTTGTCCATTTATACAATATTTCTAACAAATGGCATGTACATGCCAACAATTACACCCCAAAATAGATTTTCCTACTCCTCCTGAGTACAGCAATAGCAAAAGATGTCTGCTTGGCGACTTCAGACTGTAGACTTACTGTGGCTGAGTGCGGGATGTACCAAGATGGCTGTGACGAAACGTCACTTCCATTACGAAATCTGACGGGTCATCTAATCTGACGGAACAGGAGAGTTTCCAATAAGGAAGTGACTGCTCTGGGCTTCAACAAAATGGTGGCCTCCAGCAAGAAAAAACAAGGAGCAACGCTGGAGGCATTTCACAGCACACACTAATAATAATTAATATAGAATGTATGTTTGTTAAAGAATGTTAATTGTTTTCAAATTGTTATGGTTAGTAGTTTAATGTTTCACTTCAAATGTATATTTTTTTCACACACACACACACACATATATATATATATATATATCTCTATCTATATATATATTTATTTATTTATTTATTTATTTTTAAACTTAGAAATCCCTGTGGACAGAACACAAAGCACCAGATGGACGAACCTACTACTACAACACAGAAACCAAGCAATCCACGTGGGAGAAGCCAGATGAGTTTAAGTCTAAAACAGAAGTAAGATTATCAGGTGTAAACTATACAAGTAAAATAGATGTGTGTCCTTCACCATTAGTAACGGAGGGAGCTTAGACTAGTGCATATTGAAGAGATTGCCCTTAGAGATCCATTACTTTTTACCTCTGTGGAATTACAACACAGGGTCTCCTGGTAAATAAGTATCTAAATATAGCAATCCTAGAAAACAAAATCCAGGACACTCACAGCACGTCACTTTTCTTTGTTCCAAAGGCTAAAAACATGTAAAACACATGCTATTTCAAGGCAGTTGCATCTATGTGCTAAGTTCTTAAGCATCTCAAGCAGGTTAATTCTGTGTAATAATAATAATAGGCAAAAGCTGAGAGGCATAGCTGTGTGTAAACTTGTGTTATGCATCTGTAAAGATATACATCAGCGCTACATAAGAGTTTTGTCAGTGAAAATAAAGCTTTGTTAGTTTAACCCCTAACGCCGACGTAACGCAAATATGCGGCCTTCAGCCTTGGGGACTGTACAGGGGTGATCCCTGCAGCTGCACACATCACCCGGTACCATTTTTTAGAGCGGATTGTCGGCTTTCTTGTAATAACCGATGCAGCTAAACAGCTGTTATTACAAGCAGCGGGAGGGGATGTCCCCCCTCTCTCGTGGCTCGCCTGGGCTCTCACATCCCACATGTCTGCCGGCTGGCCAAAGACCTGAACAATGCCAGAATCAGCTGTGATCGGGTCTCGGATCTTGTAACCCGGAAGCAATGTCATGGCATCACTTCTAATCACTTGAAAACTTAAAGGCACCAGATTTAAAAAAAAATACAGAATTCAAAACAGCCAAACGTGGCGTTTTCAATGCCTTTAAGTGCAAAGAAGGGATTTGGGTTTTTAAAGATCCCTCCATAAAGAACACCTGTCACTGCCTATTACTGTCACAAGGGATGTTTACATTCCTTGTGACAGCAATAAAAGTGATCA
Organism: Lithobates pipiens; assembly: GCF_037356315.1. NCBI lineage: Eukaryota > Metazoa > Chordata > Amphibia > Anura > Ranidae > Lithobates > Lithobates pipiens. The sequence goes on from NW_027507748.1 coordinate 539,831,962, forward strand.
AAAATAAAACATTTAAAGGGGCAGTGTAAAAAAAAGAAAAACAAAGAGAAAAAAAATTATGTAAAGCACACTGTCCCTCTGAGCTTGTGTGTAAAAGTGACCACATACGTAAGTCGCACCCACAAATGTAAACAGTGTTCAAACCACACATGTGAGGTATCGCCACAATTGTTGAGTGGGAGCAATAATTCTAGCACAAAACATCCTCTGTAACTCTAAAAATGTAACCTGTAGAAAATTTTAAAGCATGATATGTTAGGTATTTATTTACTCAGCGTTACATCATCTTTCACATTATACAAAAAAATTGGACTAACTTTACGGTTTTGTTTTTTTATAATTCAATCTTATTATGAGTACTGAGGTTATGAGATTGCACAGGAATTTGTATCTGAAATTTATCAACTGAGTATAACAATAACATATCTAAGAACATATGTGAGATTATTGACAGCCGCCATCGCCTTCATGGGTGGTGAACAATCATATGAAAACAAATTAACCCCCCTGACGGTATTCCCGAGTCTGGCTCGGGTGGAATTTTTATGCCAAAAGCGGTAACCCTGAGCCAGACTCAGGACCGCATCGCTGGATCCAGGAGGACGCTTACTTACCTTCTCCCTTGGAGCCAGCGATGTCCCCCCGCTGTACGAGTGAGCCGTGTCTCACTCGATTCATCACATTGCCGATCCCCGTGTCCTGCGAGTGTTGCGACGCACGCGGACAGAGATCGGCGCCAAATTTAAAAAGTGAAACACACAGTATACATACAGTATAATGTAATCTTACAGATTACATTGCTGTATGTAATTATTTCACATCCCCTTTGTCCCTAGTGGTCTGTCCAGTGTCCTGCATGCAGTTTTATATTATAAAAACTGTTCTTTATGCCTGGAAACTGGAGATTGTCTATAGCAACCAAAACTGTCCCTTTACATCAAAAATGATTTTAGACCAGCTAGAAAACAGCGATAATAAATTGGAATCACTCGCAGAATTGATCGATAGCGATTTGTGGGGAGATCCATCATCAAATACTGAAAAGTAATGACAGTGACAATTCTGCAACTGAGCAAATTTAAGTGTTTTTGATTTGATTACATTATTGAATAATTTTTATTATTGTTATATTATTATTTGGTACAATTATTTATAATTATTTATTATATTATAATTTATGATTTCATTTTTCAAACTTTATCATACCCGGGATGTCTGCTAGACTCTGGTTTGGACAGATTTAAGAGAGTTATTGCTAAGAATTACAGGACTACAATATCAAACACCAAATTTTCATGCAAAATAATTGTACCGCTTTTAGCACCTAAAATCCGAAATAATCATACCACCAGGGAGGTTAAGGCATATAAAATCATGCTGACAACCTTTATTCTCAGTGGAGGGTATGCTGTGTGAATCACCTTTTTTCGGATGGAAAAAAGAATATTATCGTATGGATTACGGGAATGGAAGATATTAATATGGAGAGGAGAAAGTGGGAAAAAAAAGAAATCTTAAGCCCTGGTTCACACTGACTATGGGAATTATATAGTGCGAGTTAAGCTGAACTCGCACAATTTCATTCCCGCTTGTCAGTCCCGATTTCAGGGGCGATTTCAGGGACATATAGACATCTGTACGGGTTTTTGCACAGATGTCAGTGGAAATTGTTCCCCCAAATCACCAAAAGTAGTACAGAAACTACTTTTGGAAATCGGTGCAGCGCTGCACCGATTAGGACGGGGCGACTGTTGGCAATTCCCTCTGATTTGGCATGCGATTTGACATGGCAAATCGCACCAATGTGAACCAGGGCTGAGGCAGAGAAAATGAGTATAAGGAATACTCCACCTTGGCTACACGATATTGACCAGATCACCATTAGCCCATGGGTAAATTCTGAGGACTATCAGAACATGGACCCACACGGTCCAGGTGATAGAGAATTGTTCATCTTTTCCAGTTTCCTATGTCAACAGATGTTCAAGATCTCTAGTACGATCCACTTCAGTGGCCTAATCCCCCAGGTAAGGCATGGTCATTGATCCAGTGTCTGGGGATTACTTTTCTAGCCACAGCCAGGAAGTGTTGCAGCACATCTTTTTTTACCAACTTGAGAGGTCCTGGGAGCATAGATAAGAGAGCTACCTCGGGTGAGATGTCGTCATCAGTCTGCAGTACAGATCAAAGATGTTTTGCCAGAATTTCCTTATAGGAGGGCAATCCCATCATATGTTGAGCAAGGTACCTCTGGATGTCAAGCATCGCCAACAAGTGTCTGGCAATGTCAGATTTATATGTTGTATTGTCAAAAGACATCTGTACCATCTAGTCACCAACTTAAACTCTTTTTCTTGAGTCTCAGTGGCTAGAGATAGCTTATGAGTCAGGATGAAGCATTTTTGCCAATCCGTAAGGGAAATAGAGTGCCACAACTCTCGCCAAGGTGCAAACCCCGTCCCACGCATGGCCGGTGGAAAGGCCAGGGTCCCAAATAAGGGAGTCATAGGGCCCAATGGCTTTGATATGGCTCCTGTAGAGGTTAGTCTGTCTCAGATTAGTTTTGTCTGATGTATAAAGTTGCTAGGATATAATGAACCCTTCAGATGGACAGCTGATGTCCACGGTAAAGCACAGAGATCGATCGGATTTAGATGGCTTTCCAATTGAACCCAGAGTTTAGACGAGGGATGGTGGAACCAATCCAGTATACATGTGAGTACTGGCACCTTATGGTAATTAGAGGCATCTGGGACTTCGCAAATAATGCTAATTTAGTATGTATAGTGTCCAACATGATACCCTGAATATTGAGATTATTTTGCAGGGCTATGGCCAAATGTTCCATAGTAATGACGTATAGGAGGGGAGCTAGGGGACAACCTTATCGTGTCCCATTATGTATAGAAAACGTGGGGGATAATGAGCCGTTTACATGGATTCTGGCAGATGGAGAAGAAAAGAGGGACAGGATCCACGATAACATGTGGGGGCCCAACCCTATTTGCATCAAGAACAAACAAAGGAATTACCAATTGACCCGATCTAATGCCTTTTCCGCATCGACTGTTTAAAGGCATAGAGGGATATTGTGAGTGCAAGCGTATTCGGTTAACCTCCCTGGCGCTATGATTATTTCGGATTTTAGGTGCTGAAAGCGGTACAATTATTTTGCATGAAAATTTGGCGTTTTATATTGTAGTCCTGCAATTCTTAGGAATAACTCTCTTAAATCTGTTCAAACCAGAGTCTAGCAGACATCCCGGGTATGATAAAGTTTGAAAAATGAAATCATAAATTATAATATAATAAATAACTATAAATAATTATACCAAATAATAATACAACAATAATAAAATATATTCAATAATGTAATCAAAAACACTGAAATTTGCTCAGTTGCAGAATTGTCACTGTCATTACTTTTCAATATTTGATGACAGATCTCCCCACAAATCGCTATCCCTCAATTCTGCAAGTGATTCTAATTTATTATCGCTGTTTTCTAGCTGGTCTAAAATCATTTTTGATGTAAAGGGACAGTTTTGGTTGCTATGGACAATCTCCAGTTTCCAGGCATAAAGAACAGTTTTTATATTATAACACTGCATGCAGAGCAATAGACAGACCACTAGGGACAAAGGGGATGTGAAATAATTACATACAGCAATGTAATCTGTAAGATTACATTATACTGTATGTATAGTGAGTGTTTCACTTTTTTGAATTTGGTGCCGATCTCCATCCCCGTGCGTCACAACGCTCGCAGGGAACGGAGATTGGCTCCGTGATAGATCGAGCGGAGGACGAGACGCTCGTACAGCGCGGGGACATCGCTGGATCCAAGGGAGAAGGTAAGTAAACCGTCTCCTGCATACAGCAATGCGATCCCGAGTCTGGCTCGGGGTTACCGCTTTTGGTACAAAACTTCCACCCCGGGCCAGACTCGGTAACACCGCCAGGGGGGTTAAGAGAAGGGTTTTCAAAGTATTATAAACCCTTGCTTCACGTTCGCTTACAAAACCAACCTAATCCAGGAATATCAAACTGGGCATCAATGGTTGCATTCTATTGGCCAGAACTTTGGTGAATATTTTCAGGTCTACACCTATTAGGGATATGGGCCTATAATTTGTACACAATGTAGGGTCTTTATCAGGTTTTGGTATTAGGGTGATGTGAGCTTCGAGTGTTTGTGTAGGAAACGTTGAGCCCTCTGATAAAGGATTGAACATTTTAGTTAAAAACTGAGTAAGAAGGGGAGCAAAAATTTTGCAGAATTTAGGTATAAAGCCATCGGGGCCTGGGCTCTTACCAGATGGTGTGGCGCGATTTCATCTGCAGAAATTGGTGTCTCAAGATCTTCGATAGTATCATTGTCTAAAGTAGGGAGCGCAGTTTCTGTGAAATCTTTGGCAAGTAATAAATGGTGTCCACGGCACCTTAGGCACCAAAAACGAACTCTCTTTTTTATTTAAAATACCAGCCTCAAGGCCCCTAGGCACAATCCTCTCTAGGTGCCTCTGGTATTTAAGTTTCATATAAGAGGGGAGTGGAGTGTAGGTATTGCAGTCTCCCCCTATCCTATACATTTCGGTCATTTAATCCTCACTTTCCAGGATCACAATCCCACCCCCCTTAGCGGCAGGCCTTACAACAAGATCCTTGTTACTGCACAAGGTGTCCAGGCCTTCCTGTAGTACCTTAGTGTTCCTAGACTTTTTGATCTCTAGTTGTTCTAGATCTCTAAGTATAACATCCCTGAATACTTTTAATGATGGTGCCAAAGCACCAGGAGGGTTAAATAAGGAAGCATTGGATGACCCAGAGTGAAAAAACTCAGTAGTCACCAATCTATTATCTTTAATGGAGTTAATGGTCAGATATCTTTTAATATTTACTTTTCTTACAAATTTGTGCACATCCATATAGGTCTGAAATGTATCCAAACTCCTGGGTGTCACGAATTTGAGGCCTTTATCCAAGACCAGGGTCTGTTAGCATGTTAGTCTTAAGATTAAATATCCCCCTACCTGCTACATTTTGGATTTTTTTTGTTGTTCGTAAGCGCCTCCCCACTCAAACTCCTCGTCTTTTTCTACTGTCCTTTCGATTCCCTGATTTGGTTTGGAAAAACCCCAACTACCTTGCCCCTAGGGGCCGGGCATCCTCGGTTGGGTGTATTACTATTAAAGGGCTGGTATGATGAGGTGGGGTTGGCACCCTCCATTTTCTGATAATACTGAGGGCTACCATGTTTATAATCCCCCTCAGGTCCACTCTTATCTCTGAGGGGAAAAAAGTTATTATGTGTGGAAACATTAAATTCCCACTCAGGTCCCTCACCTTGAGGGCCTTGGTAATAGGGAGATTCCTGGCCAAACTCCCCACTAGAACCCTGTCTCCACCAGTCAGAGTAACCTGTATTGTAGCCTCGCCCCCGACCATTGGCTTGGTATCCACGACCTCTCCCTGCCAGTGGAGGACCTCTATTCCATGGTGGAGGAACAATGCGATAAGGCCCATGACCTTGAACCTGATTAGGTCTAGGGGGACCAGAGTACTGTGAATGCCCCTGTGGAAAGGGAGCTCCTCTATTGGCACCATAGGTACTTTGAGGGGATTGGTGGGGGTTGTGCCCTCCACCTCTCTGTGGTTTACCACTAGGGAAACCTATTTTAGAAGAGTTAGGTATAAAAGGCTGGATAGAACGCTGCTCTGCACCAATAACCCCTCCAACACCTTGTGAGGAAGTATCCATTTCTGTGTTGTTTTGATTGGACTGCTCCTCCAAAATTTTCTTTTGCCACTCAAAACCAATATTACCCTGGTAATCTGATAAATCTTTGTTATATTTTTTCTTTTTCTTTATCCTCTGATCCTTATCCTCTTTTTCAAATATCTTTAGGAGATTCTGAGATCTCTCCATATGTTAAATGATGCTGTTGCCAGCGGTTTAGACATTAATGGTTGTGTGTTGAGTTATTTTGAGGGGACAGCAAATTTGCACTTATACAAGCTGTACACTCTCACTACTTTACATTGTAGCAAAGTGTCATTTCTTCAGTGTTGTCACATGAAAAGAGATAATAAAATATTTACAAAAATGTGAGGGATGTACTCACTTTTGTGAGCTACTGTATGTGATGGTCAAATATAGGTGCCCCCATGTACCTGTATTACTACACACACAATGCAGAGAAGGAACATGTAAGTTTGTTTACTTTTTTCTGATTTTTGCATGTGTACATTAAATAAAAAATTACAGTAGTGCAACTGCTTTTCATTTTTTTCAGCTTCTCTTGTCACAGTGTAACTGGAAAGAATATAAATCGGATTCAGGCAAACCCTATTATTATAACTCTCAGACCAAGGAATCACGCTGGACCAAGCCCAAAGATTTTGAGGAACTGGAGGGTAAGAGATCTGCAAGGAGTCTGGTTAATATACACATACACTGCTTCTATTCTTTACAATGCATGTTACATTGCAGTGCATTATGAATACAGCTATCTTCTAGTGGTGACAGCACATGCTGGTGTGTTCTCCTGGTGCACTCAGCTATTTACAGTATAATATGTATAGATGGGCCACTATCACATTCAGTTTTAAGATTTTTTTCAATCTTCCCTGTTAGTCAATTAGTTACTTAGTCTGGTTGAAAAAAGACACAATTCCATCTAATAAAAGGGGGAAAAAAATCATACACTCCTATACCCACAGGTGATCCAGAGTTATTATATTTGTAGGTCATCTTTAGTGGCAGAGATGTCAGTGCTGCTAAGTTTAACTCCTTTGTGTCTAAGGGTAAAACAAATGTTAATGCCTGAACACAGTTTTGCAACTTTGACTTGTTAATATAACCATACATATCATCACAAACCGTACTAATCATCACAACTACCTTGTGCATCCGGTAAATTATACCTTGTTTTTTTCAGGACAAATTGGGCTTTTATTTGGTGGTAAATGGTAATGGATATCTCCTTATTTTTTTATTTATTTTTTTATTATCAAAGGAATACTGTCCCAAAATAGTAAAAACAATCTTTTTTTTTTTTAATTAGCTATATATTTTTTGCTAGTACCATAACCTACCACCAAAGAACAACCCAAAAAAAATTCTCCCATGCCTGTTGATCGCAGCAATACCACATATGCGCATGTTAGGCCCCGTACACACGATCGGAAATTCCGCCAGCAAAAGTCTGATGAGAGCTTTTGGTCAGAAAATGTGATTTTGTGTATGCTCCATCGGACTTTTGCTGGTGGAATTTCTGACAGCAAAAGTCTGAGAGCATGTTCTCAATTTTTCAGTCAGAAAACGTTCCGATCGTAAATTCCGATTGTCTGTGCATTTTCCGACGCGCAAAATTCCTACGCATGCTCGGAAACAATTCGACGCATGCTTGGAAGCATTGAACTTCATTTTCTCGGCTCTTCGTAGTGTTGTACGTCACCGCGTTCTTGGAATCCCTTCGGAATTCCATCGGAAAGACCATCAAAGCTTTTTCCGACCAAAATTCAGATCGTGTGTACGCGGCATAAATTGTTGCTTGTACCTGTAGTAGAGCCCAGAATCAATAGTGCGCATTTTGCTTTTTTTTATCCTACCCAAAACACACTAGCACTTATTTAAAAATGCCTTTTTTTCCCTGCAAGGAAAGGTAGATACAATGTATCTCTCACTCCATTCAGAGAGAAAGAAAACACAGAGGTGGGCTGCACACTGACTGATCAATGTGTCACTGTGAAAATTAGAGGATATCACAGCAAACAGGTAACCTGGAACTAGGAGATCTGGGTCCTGATCATTAGTACATGACCCGGGGCTCCTGATGGGAGCCCAGTCTTGGGGCGTGCTGTGCAGGGCACTCCCAGCACAAAGATATGCATTTATGCAGCTTCACAAAAAAAAAACAGTTCAGTGAGGCCACAAATATGCTTGCTGTTGGTGTAAAGGGGTTAAATAAATTAAACATCATACAAGTAATACAATTCCAGGGGTCCTCACTTATATTCCCTTTCGTTTTTTTTCTTGCTGTATCTCACTTTTGTTTTTTTAATTACTGACTGATGCATTTTACTTTAAAAAGAAATAAAGGTAGAACGTTTTCATTTTGGATAGAGCTAGGGTGGGTTATAACCTATGTCATATTTTTTTGTGTCAGATTTATTTGTGTCCCATTTGGAAGATTTCACTTCGCTTAATTTCCCTGGCCCACAGCCAAAACAAGAAGTGAGAGGAAATCCCTCCAATATAAGGGAATCTCTAGTTGTCACTAGGGTCATCGAAACTACTTTGGAAGATTTCCTCTCTATTACTGTTCTGGGGACAACCCAAAAATTAGGATTTTTTTCACTTTTACTCTCAGTGAATAAACATGACAAATAGAGCATGTGAATCTCTAACGGGGGGTACAGACAGCAATAAAAACCTTACAGGTATTCTAATCCCTCTTCAACCTATCGAAAAAAACAATTTTCCACTAGTTATATTTTAACAATGAGATTTTGAGCTGTCTGTCAAGGCATGTTATTTGAGTGAGGGAAAAACCTATTGGTGAAGTGTAATTTAAATATGTTCCTTTCCAGTGGGTGGACAAGACCCCATTACATAACATAAAAAAATTAAAACCATAAGGTTGGGGTCACACATCTGCAGTGTTGTAACGTATGGGCTACCTAACACAGTGATGGCGAACCTTGGCACCCCAGATGTTTTGGAACCAATTTCCTATGATGCTCATGCACTCTGCGGTGTAGTTGAGCATCATGGGAAATGTAGTTTCAAAACATCTGGGGTGCCAAGGTTTGCCATCACTGACCTAACACATCAATAAAAGTGCATGTAATATTTATTTGTAACACAGTGCATACAATGTTATTGTGTGCAGTGCTGTGCTGCAATGCACATTTGATGGCAGGGTGGGTTGGTGTTATTTGGAATGAATAGCACTGCAGTGCACCAACGCACAAATCGTGTGTTTTCCCCACACTGTGGTAACATTCGCATTGCCACAGGAGATTAAGCCTTATTGTCTTGGACCTCCTGCTAACACATTCAGTCCCATAAATGTCTTCCAACTCAGACGTTCACTATATGGGGCTGTTCCTGGTGCAGACTCCTAGGCTGGAATGCCATAAATGTGCTAGAGTCCTGATTGTGCTTTGCCATGTTTTCGCTAACTGCCACTCCTTTTACTTATAGGAATAACCGTTTGCACATGATGGAGACTGTTATGCCGCGTACACACGAGCAGAATGTCAGACAGAAGCTTTTCATTGTATATTCCAATCGTGTGTATGCCTCATCGGACTTTTTTTTTTTTAAGAAAATTCTGATGGACCTAGAAATAGAACATGTTTTAAATATTTCCGAGGGAAACAATTCCTATCGGGAAAACCGCTCGTCTGTATACTGTTCCGACGGACCAAAAATGCATGCTCTCAAGTACGAGACAGAGGTTGTTGGCTACTGGCTATTGAACTTCCTTCTTCTAGCCCCATTGTACGTGCTGTACATCACTGCGTTCTTAACAATTGGACTTTGGTGTGATCGTGTGTACGCACGACAGTTTCAGCGGAACTCCATTGGAAAAACCTTCGGAGTTTATTCCGACGGGAAAACCAGTCGTTTGTACTCAGCATTAAAACAGAATGTACATTTGTAGGATCCCATCAAGAGCAACTTTTTGCTTTAAACCAAAAAAATTTATTATAAAATTCTATCATCATTTTATCAGCAAAATGACTATGGATATCAAAAGTTTCAAATACAAATAATTGTCTATATTGACTCTAGGAACAGCCAAGTCCTTCTGATTTTCTAATCTGCATTAGCGTGATAATTTGATAATATCTTTGCTTAGCCCACATACGGTAGTATGACTAAAATGTACGTTTTCTTTTCAGTTTTGATAAAACAAGAGGCAGAAGCTGGGTAAGTGATGGATCGTTATTAAATAATGGCAATAACCTGGCTTTTAGAAAAATGACTTTCATGAACTACTTATTTACAATGAAATAGTATTTTTAATGGAAGTTTCTTAAGGGTTGGTTCGTACTTCACTGAAGAGCTGCATTTTCTTTTTTTTTTTTCCACAAAATTTTTTTATTGAGGTAAAGAAGTCATACAGAGAAATACAAACAATGGAGTAAGTATAGCATCAGAATATACATGGCACAATAAGGCATGAATGCGTAGATAAATAGTTAATAGATCAACAGCTTACTCCAGAATTTAACCAATTTCCAACCGTGGAAAGAGTCACATTAAAGATCTTAGTTACTGATATAGTTGAATCTAGAACCAACCTTAAGGGTGCATTAACTAGAAAGGAGGGAACACTAAGATATTCTGAGCTATCGAATGGGAAAACAGAACAATCAGAAATACATATTATGGGGGAAAGGAAGGGTGGAAAAGATTAAATTTAGAGGATAGGGGTGACACTGAGAAGGGTATAATCTAGTATATGAGAATTATTTAACCCAATTGTGAGGAGTAAGCGTCAGTAAGTTTGAAACGGCGCCAGTCCTGCCATATTTCTGAAAATTTTGTGACTGTGTCATTGGATATGCTAATTAATTCTTCAATGGTTTCAGTGTTATTTAATCTACGGAACCATTCCGCTATGGTTGGTACTGTAGAGGATCGCCAATGACATGGGATGCATTGTTGCGCCGTGTTAATCATAATCATATTGAGTGATTTAAAGTAGCGTGTCCTGGGGATTTTGGTGTAGTGAAGTAGGTAGGAAGCAGGGGAAAAATTATTGGTTTGGGATGTTACAGCAATTATGGTGTCATGGACAGATCTCCAGTAATTCTGAAGGGCGGGACATGACCACCAAATGTGAAGCATGGTCCCTTCCGCCTTGCCACAGCGCCAGCATAAGTTGGAATTATTATCTGAGAATTTGTGAAGCAGGGAAGGGGTTCTATACCATTTGGAGAGAATTTTGTATCCTCCTTCCTGAACCGCTACATTAAGGGATCCTTTGAGAATATAAGTACAAATGGTTTCCCACTCTGAGTCAGAAAGTTTGATAGCTAGATCTTGCTCCCATGAGGAGTAAGGCTTGCTGGAGAACGCTGAATCTCCCATGAAGAGATATGTGTACAGGATGGAGATGAGATGTCTTTGTGGTTCGTGTTGTGTACAAAGACTTTCTAGGGTGTTCAAATCTCTTGTCCAATAGTCTATATTATGTCGTCCAGTCAAGAAGTGATGTAATTGTCTATACGTCCAGTCGGAGATGTGGATAGGGGAAGCCGTGGTATTCAAATCAGCCAATGATCTGAAATTCTTTCTCCTGTCGAAGAATTGCCTAGCAGTAAGATCTGTGTGGGGCCAGGAGTTGGCCAGATAAATGGGACTCTTGCCTGGTGGAAAATCGGGATTGTTTCTCAGTGGGGTAAGAGGACTCAGCCATGGGTGCGGATATATTGTTTTCAATGCCTTGTGAATAACAGACAGTGTGGGCCCAATCAGCGGATGTTTCTTGTGCTGTATCGGTATATGGCGTGGATTTATCCAGGGCAGTGATCGAAGATTTTGTGTAGAGACAAAGTGTTCTAGTGGTACCCAATCTTTTACATTTTGGTGAACATTCCAGTCCACAATCCTGGCAAGATGTGTGGCCCAATAGTATCGACGTAGGTCAGGAAGGGCAATTCCACCTTTGATTTTTGGAAGGGTAAGGCGTGTAAAACTTATTCTTGGCCTTTTATTTTGCCATATAAAAGCGGAACATATTTGACGGAAAGAATGGAAAAAGGACGAGGGAATATTGATCGGTATCGTTTGTAATAAGTAAAGGAAGCGTGGAAGAATAGTCATTTTAAGGAGTGCAGCTCTACCGAACCAGGACACTTGTAGAGCTCTCCAGCTGCATTTTCATATGAAAAAGGCAGCTCTCCACAAGAGCATACAAAAAACAACGGGATTGAGTTACTAAAACTGGAGACTGCAATATCTGGTGCAGCTGTGCATAGAAACCAATCAGCTTCCATTTTTTTTTTGTCAAAGCTTAATTGTAAATTTTGTGAATAACAGTGTAGCGCTTATTTGTTTTTACCACATTACAATGTGACCAATATAGTCAATACATGTATTAGACTATGCAAAGAAAAATAAAAAAACACATTTAAACATTCATTGCTGTGTGTGCAAAGCTAGAATGTCCAGACAAATATAAAAAAATGTGTCCAAAGAAAAAATGGAACAAACAGCATGAAAACAAGTGAAGAGTTCTCCGAATTTTCCAAAGTATCTGTGTGTGATACGATGAAGTGAAGACAGTCCTACACCTTCTCCAAGGAATAATCACACAATCACCGCGTGAACCCTCCACCGCATAAAATGGGGGCTTACCAGATTTAATGGATCCTACTCAAAATTATATTTGGAGGATCATATATGCTTGTAGATATACATAGGCTGTTTTTTGGGGTGTTGTCCTTTTCTGGAAGACTTTCAAGTGTGGCTATTTCCTCTGCGGTATATCTCCATCCACATAAATCATCATAGGTAGTGGGATAGATATAAAGGAAGGAAGCAGGGACCACAATAGTGTAACTCCGTTTTTCGTTTCAAGTAATTTAATAAAAAATTATCAAACTCACGTGTACAAAGAACATAAGCGCTTTTTCAGTAAAATCTCAGGCTGCAGTGAAGTCCCGACGCGTTTTGTCTTAAGCAGACATCATCTGGGGTACAACTTCAAGGCAGCCCTCCAGTTTATATAGCCAGACCCTCAATCAGGCCTAGATTTCCTCCATCAGTGTCACCACACATCATTTCCGGTATCCAACATGGCCGCCGGCGTGCGTTCCACGCCTCTTTTTAATAGTGTGAGTGGTCTGGTCAAATAACTGGTACGTATTGGATATACACTATTAAGTCCTACTCCCCGTTTGGTCTAAACGTGGAGTGGGACATCAATGCATTCATCGACGATGGTTGATGCATGGCGTTGGGTCCCACTCCCCGGTTGGTTTGGACTTGGTGTGCAATATGGATGTATTCAGTGATGATAGTTGAGGTTTGTCCATCTCTTTTATCTATATCTTTATTTTTATTTCATTTTTCTTTTTTTGGTGTACACGGTAGGAATATGTGGAGAAAATGTACTTTGTATATACCTGTAGATGGTTAAAGATGACTTGGGTTTGGTCCACCTAATATGTTAGCACATATTGCTTTCGGTCTCCTCTCGATTAGGCCATTATATTAACAGAGCGCCATATTTGAGTATATATACATATACTTCAAAACTTATGACTATATTTGGTTTTTATATATTTTTAACTTTTTTTCAATTTTCAAAATTAGAATAAAAATCCCTTTCTTGCGTAGGCCATCGTTCATATAAGAGTGTTACGATGTGATAATCGCCTATCCGATTTGATTCGGTCATATTTTTTTACCCATTTTTCAATTAATACCTTTATGTAGATTATAACAACTTCTTTGGGTAAAATTACTAGAAAAAAATATTTTTTGTGAAATTTGCCTTTTAATTTACTTTTCCTGGGAAATATGGTTACACAAGCTAATATGTGATCATAGGCACTGTGTTCCTACTGGATGCAGCGTCCGAATGTTTAATGTTTTCTATTCATATATTTTTTACTTATTTTTTACAAAAAATTTTTTCTACCAGATACATCCCTCAGCTCAGAGTATGTACTCTATATTTTTTCTATTTAATATATATAAGAGATTTGTTCTTGTGCTGATCTGTATAACACCTCAGTGATGGCGTCTTTTTACACGTCTATTTTTTATTTTTCGAGTACGGGGACACGGAAGTGACGTTATGGCGCCGGGATGTTGATATACGTTCCAGGCTGACCACTTCCGTTCGTGAGATACGCGGGGGTCACGTTTATTTTATTTTACTTCCGCTGAGGTTAAAAGATCGGCTGAACATTTCAGTGTTTATGCCTGCGTTCCATTTGGACGTTGCTGGCGTACGCTAGGATGTTCGCCTTTGTTGTTTAGATACACGGAAGCGATTCGTCCAATATACATAAGAGTATGGGATGTACCAGTTATTTGACCAGACCACTCACACTATTAAAAAGAGGCGTGGAACGCACGCCGGCGGCCATGTTGGATACCGGAAATGATGTGTGGTGACACTGATGGAGGAAATCTAGGCCTGATTGAGGGTCTGGCTATATAAACTGGAGGGCTGCCTTGAAGTTGTACCCCAGATGATGTCTGCTTAAGACGAAACGCGTCGGGACTTCACTGCAGCCTGAGATTTTACTGAAAAAGCGCTTATGTTCTTTGTACACGTGAGTTTGATCATTTTTTATTAAATTACTTGAAACGAAAAACGGAGTTACACTATTGTGGTCCCTGCTTCCTTCCTTTATATCTATCCCACTACCTATGATGATTTATGTGGATGGAGATATACCGCAGAGGAAATAGCCACACTTGAAAGTCTTCCAGAAAAGGACAACACCCCAAAAAACAGCCTATGTATATCTACAAGCATATATGATCCTCCAAATATAATTTTGAGTAGGATCCATTAAATCTGGTAAGCCCCCATTTTATGCGGTGGAGGGTTCACGCGGTGATTGTGTGATTATTCCTTGGAGAAGGTGTAGGACTGTCTTCACTTCATCGTATCACACACAGATACTTTGGAAAATTCGGAGAACTCTTCACTTGTTTTCATGCTGTTTGTTCCATTTTTTCTTTGGACACATTTTTTTATATTTGTCTGGACATTCTAGCTTTGCACACACAGCAATGAATGTTTAAATGTGTTTTTTTATTTTTCTTTGCATAGTCTAATACATGTATTGACTATATTGGTCACATTGTAATGTGGTAAAAACAAATAAGCGCTACACTGTTTTTCACAAAATTTATTTTGTCACATTTGCACACCTAGATGTTGTGTTAGCTGCTGTTTGTATACTGGTTACACATTTGAATAGCGCAGTGTTTTTGCTCTTTTTAAAAAAAGCTTAATTGTACAATCTGAAGTTAGAAGCTGATTGGCTACCATGCACAGCTGCAGCAGATTTTGCACTCTCCAGTTTTAGTAACTCACCCCCAATGGATTTCTGTGTGACCTTTTTACACTTCCTCCCAGCTGCAAGCTTCGGGGGAGAGCAGTGCGGACAAATCCAACGTGGCTGCATTTTTTCCACATCGCTTCGCAGGTCTCTATGTGACTCTGCATTTTTATGTGCGGTTGCTTTAATCAGCTGTGTAGCCTTGCAAAGAAATGAATGGAATGTCACTTTGGGGGGATTTACTAAAACTGGTGCACACAGATTGTAGTGCAGCTCTGCATAGAATCCAATCAGCTTCTAGGTTTTATTGTCAAAGCTTAATTGTACAAGCTGAATTTGGAAGCTGATTTGTTACTATGTGCAGCTGCACCAGGTTCGTTGTGCACCGGTTATAGTAAAGTTGAGAAAACACTAAGTTCAACACTGGGAAACTCTGCCTACAACATTTTCTTTCCACTACAAGGATAAGGCCAATATCCGAGATCCAGACTTTAATGGACCTCCTCTCGCCTTTCTGGGTGGCATTAAAACTCAGGCACTTTCTAACCACAATATGGAAGGAGTGTCAAGCCCCCTCTCCATTTACGGAGTTTGACAAACTTTGCATGTCCTGTTTTACCATCGGCCTCCTACAAATTACTCACTCCCCAGATCACATTTCTCCACCTTATCTATTGAAATTGGAGAAGGACTTTAGGAAGAATTTCAAAGAACGGCAGAAGGAGAGGATTTTGCGTCTCAAACATGATGCATCCATTTTGAGTAGAATTCAAGAAACAAATTTTAAAATGACCTCTTGGTGGTTAGAGTCCCCCAAGTTCTATATAGGCTATTCCCCAACACATCTGTTGTGCTGGTGGTGTCGCCAACAGGAAAGTACTATTCTATATGTGTTCTGGAGTTGTCCGGTATTGCAGACCTTCAGAAAGCAAGTGGGTGGTGATATATCATTCAAATTGACTGACATCAGCCTGAATAATGATCCGGCTGCATTCCTCCTGCATCTTGCCCCACTCTCGACCAAACGCTAAAATAAATCTATGTTGATTCATATACTAACTGCTGCTAAGGCATGTATTCTGCTGTTTTGGGAAAAAACCAATGCCTCACCATTTAACCTCTGGTTCTGCAAAGTTGAAGAAATCAAGCTCATGGAGGACACCGTAGCATCTGTCAATGGGAGATGAATGATTCTGTAAAACCTGGTTTTACAAGCATGATTTTATCTATTCTTTAAATTTTTGTGACCTAGTGACATCCGCAGAAGCCTAATCTCCTCTTTAAATCGGAAAAACAAAGCAGTTTTTTGAGCTTTTGAATCTTACAGCCAGTGCTGATTCCCTCCATATACAGTATAGGGATCGACCGATATAGTTTTTTAGTTTTTTTCGGAGCCAATACGATACCGATATTTCAGCCACCTCTCGATAGCTGATATTTTTTGCCGATATTTTGTACATTTAAAAAAAAAAAGTTATCACTGTTATTTTAAATTTTTTGTTTTTTTTAGCACTGTTATTGCTGTCACAATGAATGTAAACATCCTTTGTGACAGTATTAGGCATGAGAGAGGCACTTTTTATGGAGAGATCGGGGGTCTATAAGACCCCAAACCCCTCCTCTGCACTTCAAAGTATTCAAAACGTCAAGATCTGCGTTTTTGAATACTTTATTTTTTAAATTTGAGCCTTTAAAGTGGTTGTAAACCCTTACAGACCACTTTTCACTACAGGTAAACCTATAATAGTCATGACATTGCTTCAGGATTACTAGATTCGAGACACGAAGCATCGACTTTGTTCAGGCCTTCGGCCAGCCGGTGGACGTGCCAGCTGGTTGATTGGTCCTCCCGATGGGACGGGAGAGCCAGGGCGGGCGGTGGGGGGATGTTCCCTCCCGCTGCTTGTAATAACAGCCGAGTGGCTGCTGAGCTGCATCGGTTGTTATTACAATAAAGCTGACCATCAGCTTTAAAGAACTGTACCGGGGTGATGCATGCTGCTGCATGCATCACCCAGGTAAAACCCCTTGAAACAATATCCGTAATATTGGTCAGTTTTTTGACCGATACTTCTAAAAAAGTGAATACTGGCCACGATAATTGGCCACACAGATAATCAGTCGATCCCTAATACAGTATATATACTGTATGGGTTCATGTACCTACAGTATATATGGGTACAGTGGAGTGAAGTTTTTTTTTTTTTTGCACTCCCGCACCCAGCCTTTAAAGTGGACCTCCACCCTGAAGTGGAAGTTCCGCTCATCTGATTCCCCCCCTCCCCCCTCTGGTGCCACAATCGGCACCTTTCAGGGGGGAAGGGGGTGCAGACACCTGGATAATCCAGGTATCTGCACCCACTTCCGGGACAAGACCGCCGCAGATGCCCCCCCCCCCCCGTTGTGTTCTGGGAAACACACAGTTCCCAGGACACAGTGGGGACCAGTAGAGACACGCAGTAGGGAACCGGGCAGTGAAGCCGCAATGCTTCACTTCCTGATTCCCTGACAGAGGATGTCGGCGGGGGCAGCAGAGAGACGAACGATTGCTCGTCATCTGCCGCCGACATCGCTGGACCCCGGGACAGGTAAGTGTCAATTTATTAAAAGTCAGCAGCTGCAATATTTGTAGCTGCTGGCTTTTAATATATTTTTTAAAAGGTGTAGTTCCTCTTTAACCTACCCTCATCTCAGGCCTTTATGCCTTCAGCCAGACTCTTTCTTCTCTTCTCAAGCATTCTTCACACATGAGATGATTTGCGCTTTCCCACTGACAATATCCAGCAGTTTATTTATTCTGTTTTACTTACATTGGGCGCCGCCAATTCAAGAGATACTATCGCCTCACTGTTCATAACAGAACAGCAACCTGTTACATTCTCAGACTCCAGTGTTCTTGACAGTTTTCCTGGTTTTGAACTTTTGATTGCTGATACTATTTCTAGACAACTTACTCCCGATTGTTGTATCCATTCCTTCAGATTCATATAAATCTACGCCATCTAAATGTGAACACGTTTTCTGATGTATGGCTATGCTATTTTTTTTACATTTTAAAAAAAAAGCAAAATAAAGAATTTATTGAAAAATAACATACTAATGACTGGATCATTGGGTGGAAAAAAGGAAAAAGGGCTACAAAAAAGAAAAGAAAACAAATGCAGCCAATATATCTAAGATTTGGTGAGCTGCAATTTAATGCATTTTTGGTTTTGGGTTTATTACAGGTTTAAACCATTTAAATTGTATTTAGCTACTTTCTTTGGTTTAACCATAGTCAAGTAAAATATATTCAAAAATATGTACAAAACCACTACATATTCAATACAATAGCATTATAGCTGCTCAGTTTAAAAGACTATCCCACATTACATAGGCAGAAATTGTTCTTATTTATAAGCAGTATAAATTTTAGTTTTTTACTGTACCAGCATGATCTGATAAAATTCTTCCCCCTTTTTTTTTTACTCCATGATCGTGGGAAACACACCGATCCTCTCGCCCCCCCCCCCCCCCCCGCTTCCCTCATCTCCCCCCACTTGATACCCCCCCCCCTTTCTCCTCTTTCCCTCTCTGCCTTTTCTACTCTATATTCAATCCTACCCCCATATTGGGGGCTGTATAAATGTAGGTAATTTCGATAATTAAAGGAAAGCTAGGAAGTGGGCCCATGGGATGGCAGTATTTCACAACTCCACAACATGGTGTTTATTATTCTCGATGATACTGTTAGCAGAGACTTGATGTTGTATCACTAGTTTTGTCATTTACTTTGTATGTTATGTGGAAAGTCTGTAACCTATTGGTCCTTATGGACCCAATTCCTGATATAAATAAACAATAAAAAAAAACAAAAAAAAAATCTTCCCTTTTTATGCCTGTACGTTTTGTTATTAAAATACCTGTACCATGATTGTTCAAGCCCAGTTCACAACTTGTGCACTTTAGGTGCATTTTAAGTGCGATGTGTTAAAAAAAAACATTCCTGCTTGCTGCATCTTTAATGCGCTTTCATCAAAATGCACAATGTAAAGAATTTAATGGTAATGCATGTAAAATGCACCTAAATTGCAACACACCTAAAATGCATTACACCTGGTCTTCCTTTTAGCCGTATTTGTCATCTAAAATACAGTAGATCAGGGGTAGGGGCAACCTGGGGCCCTCCAGCTGTTGTGGAACTACATTTCCCATGAGGCATTGCAAGGCTGACAGTTAAAATTACTCCCAGAGGCATGATGGGACTTCTGCATCAGCTGGAGGGCCCAAGGTTGCCTACGCCTGCAGTAGATACTATGGATTTTTCATCCGTGTAACTGTCATATTACTTCTTTGGATATCGAATTACTTATATACACAGTTTTCTACATTCAGAAATTTTCCAACACATTGCACCTTTATTTTATGGGATATTTAGATTCGTACTATTAAACATAAATCACTGAAATAACTGACCTCTTTCCTATATTAGAATTGACCAGGAGAATCAGTCTGCTGCATCTAGTCCTCATTCTACAGCACCTTCTTCTGATACTGAAATGACACCTGCAGAGGAGATCAGAGTCACCCAGCCCAGTGTTCCAGAACCCACTGACACCCCTGAAATAGAAGCTATGCAAGAAGACTCCACAGTTTACCAGAACGAAATCTCTAATAGGTAATGCTACTCTTAGGCCGCGTACACACGCGGGGACTGTTCGCCCAACTTTGTCCGCTGAACAGTGTTTCGGCGGACAGTCCGCCCGTGTGTGGGCTTTCAGCGGACAGTTTCAGCGAACAGTCTGCTGAACAAAGTTTTTCGGAAATTCCGAAAAACTGTCCGCTGAAACTTGGTTTCAGCGAACAGTCCCCTCGTGTGTAGGCTTGTTCGTCAAACTAAGTTCCGCGCATGCTCAGAAAGGATTTACACGCCGAAAGTTGTAATGCAGTGTATAGGACGTCGTATTTTTCGCGCACGGTTTCAGCAAACTGTTCGTTTGTCGTGTGTGGGCAAGTCCGTTCATGCTAATTTTGAGCGGACTGTTTGCTGAAACTGTTTGACGGACAAAGTTGAGCGAACAGTCCCCGCGTGTGTACGCGGCCTTACACTAATGCCAATAAACACACAGTTTTATAAATTGGCTTACAGAAAAAAAAAATCGAAAAATGATTTGCCTTAATGGATGTCGAATCTAACAATAGGTTTAGTTGTATGCCTCCTGAAATACACCACTGCTTTATAGAACCAACAAATGTTCACTTAATAAACTTAAGTTGTGTTCACTTCGATCACCCAGACATATGACAAGTTAAAGCCCTGTTTTTTTTTTTTTTTTTCCTCAGACATGATTCGAAAAGTTAACAGAACTTGAACTTCCCTAAATTAAGTGAGCATTTTTTATTATTGTTGTAAATTAACCCCAATATCTTGATGGATGTATGCTTAAAAAAAAAAAAAAAAAAAAACGGTCTCCATAAATGTAAATGCAGAAACGCTCTGAAATGTTCGTTTTGGAGGCATATCTTGGATTGCTCTGTTAATCACAGCCTGGTGCTGCCATCTTGATTGTGTGTGCAGCAGATCTAGCAGCTACAGAGATGTCATTCTTGTGACTTAGGAATGAGGGCTTGCTGGGTGCACATTCATGCCAGCACTTTTTTTAACTACAGTCTAATTATTCAGTAAACAGACCATTCATATGACTGTCAGTGTTTATGTGACTGGTCTAGGGCTGAAACAAATAATTGATTAATCAACAATTAATCGATTACTACTTGCATAATCGATTAATCGGCCCGTAACATAATGGGGTTAAAAAAAACTAAAATGAGCCCTTTATAGTACAAAAAGAGTAAATAACTGCTACTGTAAATATTACTTTCACAGTTCTACAAAATAATGAACCCCTTACAGCACTGATTATTTGCTTTTTTTTTTCTATAAAGGGGTCATTTTAGTTTTTTTTAACCCCATTATGTTACTAAACATCTTAGACCTGGTTCACATCTATGTGTTTTTTGGTGCTTTTTACAGAAACGCACTACAGTTCATTTACATGGTTTCCTATGGGACACGTTCACATCTATGTGTTTTTTGGTGCTTTTTACAGAAACGCACTACAGTTCATTTACATGGTTTCCAATGGACACGTTCACATCTATGCTTTTTTCTGCGGCTGCTGATTTGGAAAGGGTCAGGGACTTTTTTTTAAAGCAAAACTGTGCTTTTTTGGTTCAATATACTTCAATGGAGAGGCTGTGGGAAAGCATGAAATCTGTTTTTGCAGCAATTTTCATTTTTTTAATCTGTCCAACAACAAATTGGCCAAAAAAATGAAAAAACGCAAATTACAACAAAATGACGTGTGCAAAAATCAAAATGCACAGCAAAAAGCACTGCAGAAACAGATCAAAAGCAAACTGCATAGGTGTGAAATCAGCCTTATGTTGGCCACACGGATCAATTTTCTGATGAGTATATTCAGACGAAAAAATTTTGTACATTCGCTGAATGAAAGAGTGTTGTTTGAAATTTTCACTTGTTTTTAACATTCTGTTTTTAAAATGGGGGGTGTGTTTTTAAAATGAATGTAATTTCTGAGCAAAAACCACATACACTGTCTGAAAATTCCTTTGACCCAGAAGTTTTCTATTTCTAAATTTTCCAGTCACTGTGGTTGAAAATAAATGTTGATTTGACCCCACTAACGATTATAAAATCAAACGAACGTTCTTAAAATGATTTTTTTTTTTAAGGAAGACATTGTTTGTTTTTTAATAAAAAAATTTGATCTCTGAGTCTAATATTTACCAGATTCACCTTTTAATAGTATATACAGTATATCTTCTCCAATAGTATATACAGCATATCTCTTATGTCTATTATTCTCAGAGTGGATTAGATATTTTGCCCCCTAACCATATAATTGGTTATTTAAATTTACCACTGCATAGAGATATTTAAGAATAAATAGTTTTTTGAAAACTTTACATATTAACAAAATTATACACCACACTTTTATTTGAGGTTATTAACCGATTCATCAAAACAATAATCGGCCAACTAATCGATTATGAAAATAATTGTTAGTTGCAGCCCTAGACTGGTCTGTTTGCTAAATAATTGTGTAAGCGGTTTTCCACATTGGCCTCTGCAGGA
Organism: Lithobates pipiens; assembly: GCF_037356315.1. Taxonomy (NCBI): domain Eukaryota; kingdom Metazoa; phylum Chordata; class Amphibia; order Anura; family Ranidae; genus Lithobates; species Lithobates pipiens. The sequence goes on from NW_027507748.1 coordinate 539,854,148, forward strand.
CTTGTGACGTCTAGGCTGGGGATTGGGAAATTTCTGCTGAAAAAGACTACAATGAATGAAGAATAGGTAAACTCAAAAACAGCAGAACTCCCTTGCTGGACAAAGGTATCATTTGTAAGCTGTCTGTGTCCACTGTCAGTGTTCACTATAACTGGCTGTGTTAAATATCTTATTTGTGGGATGGTAATAGGGTCACTTTAAAATCCTTCAAAGGTTCCCACAAATTCAGTTTTTTTTAACAGTAACAAAATATAGGTCTCCATTCATTTATGTGGACATTTCATACATGACAGGATACAGAGGAGTTAATAGTCATTACTACAAGTTATGCTGTCACATTCCCGTAAATGGATATTGGACAGAAAAAAAAGGCAAGAATTCCAGCCCAGGCATAACCTCTTCCAGCTTAGGTAAGTTTTGTGCTAGTGTATGAAAGTGGTGGATGCTTTCCTGAGTATCGCTAAAAATCTCTTTTTGGCACTTTGCTCCTAAATTTCCTGGCCTGTTCTAATACTTCTGAGAGGTGGCTCTGTCCAGAGTAGACACTATAGCCAGTAGACCAAGAGCAAATGTACCTGGACCCGGCATACAAGAGCGGGGATGGCCTGTAATGTCTACCCTCAGCACTGGAACCTCTGAAGTACAGGGCACCTGATGATCTCGCTGGCAGGGTGCTATACAGGTCCCGGGCAGAGAAAAGTCAAGTCCCTGAAGGCTCTATGCCCACTGCAAGAGGTGAAGTTTGGGACTACTAGGCTCTGCAGCATGGACTGATAATTACCTCTGTGTTTGTGGATTTGTGCCAGCCTCTTTGTGTGTGATGTTTTAGGGCAGTGGTTCTCAACCCTGTCCTCAAGTACCCCCAACAGGCCATGTTTACAGGTTTTACTTTATCTTGCAGATGTGCTTCAAATCAGAGTCAATGGCTTGGTATTTTGGACAGATATTTTATCTAAGAGAACATGGCCTGTTAGGGGTACTTGGGGACAGGGTTGAGAACCATTGTTTTAGGGCATAGGATAGCATCAAGACATGTATTTTCTTCCCTTGGGGGATATACAGGCTGTGGCAATGTTTAAAAGGAGTAGACCAGTCAGACATTTTGTGTCCCACAGTGCTCGACAGCATCTGCCTGATATCTCAGCCAAGTTACCTTCCACAACCACTAACCGATCTGACTTCTGTCGATCAGGGCACAGCAAACGCAGGGGCAGGTGTATTTTTGGTGGGAGCTGTCAATTTAGTATTTTTTTGAAATACGCCGACACCCCTTTCATCTGGGTGGCCACTTTCTAATGAAAAAGAAAGGGTAGGTTTGCGCTATGGGTAATATATAAATAAAAATCAATTTAAAAAAAATCAATAAAAGGGGGCTGCCACTACCAGATATTTCCAACCAAAGTGATTGGAATAGAATATTAAATTAAAGAGAGTGTAGGTAGATAATGCGCTCCCCTCTAATTCCAGAGCTCAGACCACTAAAGACTGTATATTAAGAAAGAAAGAGGTTCAGTTATACCTCAAGGTAAAGCCAATTGTGTTGAAATGATTTTTACCACGGTCCAAAGGATCTGTTACAGCAAAGTGTGGGTGTTACCCTGCCCACCAGAAAATTAAGTGCCCTAATCTCTTAGTGAACTTATAACACTTTCTAATGGGTTACTAGCCTTTCATCCCTCAGCAAGCCAAAGCTTCTTGCAGACAGAGGTATGGAGAAGGACATAATTACAACATGTAATTTGCCCTGTAGTGGCTCCTCTATGGATCATATTAACTCTGAATCACCACCCTTATCTGGTATCTGCACCGTTTCAGGGGTACAATCCACCTCTTCCTTTGTGTCAAAATGGAATTCTCTGCAGCCATTTCTGGACTGAGAGATCAGCTCTCAGGACTTCTCTCTTTCCTCTGCTCTGCTTTTACAGGAGGATGAAGAGTTGGAGGATTTTTTTCTGGAAGAGAAGGAAGAAGTGAAAACTGTTGGGGATTGAGGATCCTCTGTAGATGAGTCCTCTCAGGAGGAATCTCAGGGTTGTCTCAGGCACAAAAGGCCACAGTATACTTCCTGGTGGATGTATTGCATGAACTTTAAACTGACACTACCTGAATCTACTTCCCTTAAAGTCCCTGGTTTTGGGTCCTGACTGGTGTCAAAATATTCCAAAAAAGGCCTTTCCGGTGCACCCTCATCTGCAGGAAGTGATCTGTACTGTTTGTGCTCAATTGGAGAAGGTGTTTTAGTAATCTAAATGGCTTGACATGTGTATTTTCTCAGATGTTAATACCTGAATGCAAAGAAATGGACCCTTGTCCTTGAGGCGTTTTGCAGATATTTGTCTGTGGTGGAGCATGCCGAATGTGCCTGCACTTTTACTCCTTCCTCATCTGTTAAACAGGATAAAGGTGGAGGGCATTCCTGATCACGCCAGTCTGGCAAAGAAGTATGATATGCAAACATCGCAGACCTCTTGGCAGGCGAGCTGTGGACTTCTCCAGATGGCTGGACCTGCTGTCTCAGGGTCTGATAGTCCATCCTGATGTATGGTCCTTGGCTTTGATAGCATGACTTTTGAAGCCTAGGTCCTGAGAGACGTGAGTTTTGGGCTCTATCTTTTTCAGGGTTGGAAAGTAGACCTTCAGGAAGATGTACCATCATTCTTGGAAGGCTTATTTTACTTGGTGTGAAGTTCCATCTTTGACAGCATGATTTGTAGCATATTATAGCTTTACTCCTTCCTCTCTGGCATGTGTTTCTCCTTGCTTGCTACAGAACTGAGGCTTAGCTGAGCTGGGAGGGGTTATGCTTGAGAGGGGACTGTTTTTTTTTCTGGACAGTGTCCATTCACCTGAAGGTGGCAACATAACCTATGAAGTAATGACTGTTAAAGTGGTTCTAAAGGCAGTTTTTTTTTATCCTAAAGTGGAGTTCCACCCACATATTTTTTTTTCAAAGTCACATGTTCTGCAGTTATTAATGTAATTGTCTAAACGATATTTTCAGTAAAACCGCTGTATTTCCTTTTTATTTTTTTTAAACAAACCTTTGTGTTTTCTTTCTTGAGCACTTCCATCTTGCTTGTGAGCATGTGAAGCCCACTAGGATTCTTTTCTGGGATACGATACTGCTGGCTACCCAGCATGCACCTCCCGATCTCGCACATGCACATTAAACCCACACTGCAGTGCAGGAAACGTCTCTGGTTGCCATCACACCGGTATTCCAATTTTGTTATCTGCTGAGAGGCAGTGATGCCCACTGACTCCTGGGAATCATGACACGCATCTCCCAGGAGCCAGTGCGCCGCAGGAAATTACGTACATCGCCGTGGAGGGAGAAAACAGGAAAAGATTAAAAAAGCCTTGGAAACACGGTGAGAAAAGAGAAGAAAAAAAAACGCCCAATGCTGTTTTTATGGTCAGTTCAGAAGCAGATGATGTGCAGATTAATAAGTGGGTGGACCTCCACTTTAATGCATTCTATGCATTAAGATAAAAAAAACCTGTGTGCAGCAGCTCCCCTCAAATGTCTTAGCCCTTGTACACCTTGTGTCGGACATTCTGACAACCAAATCAATTGGATTTTGTTCAACGGATTTTGTCCTACGGATTTTGTCCGAAACTGTTGCATACACACGGTCGGACAAAGTTGTCGGAAAATCCGATTGTACATAACATGATGACGTTATTTTGTTACGACGGGACTACGTTCAGGCTAGTAGCCAATAGCTTTGGTCTAGGAATTTGATCTGAGCATGCGTGGCACTTTGTCCGTCGGAGTAGGCTACACATGATCGGAGTATGTCCCATCGGAGCATTTTGTCTGAAAATTTTACGGACAAGATGGAAAACTTAGTCCGTCGGATACTCCGACGGAAACAGTCCGATGGAGACCACACACAGTCAGATTATCCGACAAAACGGTCCGATAGGACACATTCCGTTGGAATCTCTGACCGTGTGTACAAGGGCTTAGACAAAAAAGACATACCTTTGTCCTCCAGGCTGAGAGTTGATAAAATCAATTGTTACAAAGCCAGGACAGGAGGCAAAGCCCCTTCATGAGCAGTACTACCGGAGAGTAAGTAAATGAGTAAAGGGACTGCACAATTTCCCATGGTTACCTATGATGCTTTCCCATGTACTTTTGTGAAAGAGGAAAACACTTGAATGCATTTGTTATGTATTACAGTGATTCTTCACAGTTGGAGGATGGAAACACGGTAGAACCAGAGAAAAAGGTTTACCATTGGAACACAAAGGAAGAAGCAAAGCAGTTGTTCAAAGAACTACTTAAAGACAAGGTGGGGTGACAGCTGCAAGTGCAGACATTCTTGTAAAATGTGCAAAATAGGGGAATATACAGTAAATTAAAATGGATTCTCATTTAATGATGAATGGCCTGACAGTTTTGGATATGTGACTTTTATTGTAAAAAGAAAGAAAATTTACTCTGGCTGGATCTAACCGAGTTAGATCATTTATAAAAAAGTTGTGACTGTCAAAAGATCTTTCTTTCTTCTCTTTGGGGGTTATTTACGAAAAGGCAAATCCACTTTGCACTGCAAGTGCACTTGAAAGTGCACTGAAAAAGCATTTGGAAGTGTAGTCGCTCTAAATCTAAGGGGTAGATCTGAAATGAGGGGAAGCTCTGCTGATTTTATCATCCAATCATGTGCAGGCTAAAATGCTGTTTTTTATTTTCCTTGCATGTCCCCCTCGGATCTACAGGGACTTTACTTCTAAGTGCACTTGCAGTGCAAAGTGAATTTTCCTTTAGTAAATAACCCCCTTTATGTGTATTTTATGAATACCTGCGCTCAGCGAAATGCACAAGTACAGGTTTAGATGAGATATATACATATATCATTTTTTTTAGATTGTCATTATGTAAAAGTCATATTTATAGTTGTTTCTAAAATTGAAGTGATATTTATTCTCATATTCTTCATATTCACTTATGGTTCCTTACTAAGTTATCATGTTAATTGTCTGCAGGGGGTTCCTTCCAATGCCTCATGGGAACAAGCAATGAAATTGATTATAAATGATCCCCGCTACAGGTGAGAGCCTTAATGTTCTATGTAAAGGTATTTTGATCATGTGAATGAACACTTATATTTATATGGCTAACTGTACATGCTGTGGTATCTTTAGCCCTTAGACCCCTTACACACTGGGGCCGCCCATGCATTGGTGGTAAAGTGCCACTCATTTTAGCGACACCTTACTGCTGTTTAAGCAGCACTTTTCGGTCGCTAGCAGGGCGCTTTTAACCCCAAAGAAGGGGCTTCAGAAGCGCTGCTCATTAATTGCAATAGGCAGGGACATTTTGGGAAAGCTTGAGGATCAAATACTTATTTTACTCACTGAAATGCAACTCAATTTATAACATTTGTATCATGTGTTTTTTTTCTGGATTTTTGGTTGATATTCTGTCTCTATCATTTAAAAATACACCTATGATAAAAATTATAGACCCTTCATTTCTTTGTAAGTGGGCAAACTTACAAAATCTGCAGGGGATCAAATAATTATTTTCCCCGCCGTATGGTTGCTGTCCTACTTAGGTTTCTGTTCCTAGATTATTATACTCCAGATATGAGCTGTCATTTCTGCTGTTTTTATGTGTTAATGGGCAGTGTATTGAACTTTTTTCTCATAGTACACTGCCCAAGTTGAGTGAAAAGAAACAGGCATTCAATGCTTACAAATCACAGCGTGAGAAGGAAGAAAAGGAGGAAGCAAGACTTAGAGCTAAAGAGGCAAAAGAGAAGCTACAGCACTTCCTAGAACAACATGACAAGATGACTTCAACCACTCGCTACAGGTGTGTATGCCTGCTTCAGTGTTCGTATTACTTATCTATATATTTATTCTAATGACTACTTTACCTGTGTAGCAGAAAATATCTATTTTTATTTTCATATTTCAGGGTCCCCAATTACGATTCACCCTTTTCGCCATCCAACAGATAGCTTAGACTGGCGTACATGTCCAGTGAATCATTATATTGCTAATGAACTGTTCTCTAGTATGAACACAAGCCTCTTAGCGGGCTTATTCAGTATGGCAATCGCCAAAGTGCAGTATGCCAGTAGTAGAGAATCATCAAGCATCTTTCATTAATCTATGTTCAGTCATTTCAAAGCTGATTGAAGTTCTGTGTTGCTTTACCATGTAAATCTATTGCTCTAAGCATTGTTCACATGGGAGTCCTTGCATTTTTAGGGTCAGTTCACACAGCGACTTTGTTAGAATACATATGTTGGTATGCAATGAGATGAAAGCAGTGCCGACTCACCAATTGCGGCATATAAGAGGGTTCCTTTATTTTTTTTATTAACTTTATTGAAAGATCACACAGATTTCATCAAGTTCTATTGGCCGCACTCTGGTTCAAAGTGGTGGATTGTGTCGCACTTCATTGGATTGAAAAAAAAATTGTGCATGTTTTACTTTTTCTCATGAACACCACCGTAATGCGATAGTTGGAACCAGCCAGGAAACAGACAAGGCACCGTCTTGCCACCCAATGCAGTTCTACCACACCTGCTGCGAATGAACCCTTATCATTTTTGATAATGTGAATAGTAAAATATCTCCTAAGGCTATGGGTTATAAACAACCTATTTTAATTTATTATGAACACTTTATGGCTCAGTTCTCTGTTTTCACAGGAAAGCTGAACAGATGTTTGGTGATCAAGAAGAGTGGTCTGTTGTTCCAGAGCGAGATCGCAAAGAAATTTATGATGATGTTCTCTTCTTCCTAGCAAAAAAAGAAAAGGTTATGATTTTAATAATTATGTTTATGTTTATACATTTAATTTGTAGAGTTCCTTCGTTTGTGTATATATATATATATATATATATATATATATATATATATATATATATATATACTAAAGTTGTTCTTAAAGCGGGAGTAAACCCAGTTTCCAAAAACACTTACATTCCGGGCATGCCAGAAATGCTAACTTTCACATTGGTTGTGCTCTCAACCAACCTTTCAAACCATCCAATGTCTGGTTTCATAACTGATCACATGTGCAGCATTATGGCAGTTGAAGAATCATTAGAGGCCAAGATGGCAGCTTCCTTGACTGAAAACGATAGAAGGGTTTACTTCCACTTTAAAGTCAAATATAAAAACGAATCATGTTTACGTAGTAATTGACAAAGAACCCTAAACCTACAAAGCCCTGCAGAAAATGAAAAATACTGAAAGTAAGTGTTGAACATTGCAATTATTTGTTGAATGGCTAAGGCTGAACAATAAGATGAAGAAAATGGGACTGATTTACTAAAGGCATATAGACTGTACACATTGCAAAGTGCAGTTGCGCCAAAGCGTAAATGAGGTAAAGTTTCACTTTGCAAAGAATAACCAATCGCGTGCAAGGAAAATGAAAAAAAGTGAATTTTTGTTTGCACATGATTGGATGATGGAAGTCAGCAGAGCTTCTGCTCATTTACTAAGCTCTGGAGCAACTGCTCTTGCAGAGCGCAACCGCTTTGCAAAGTGCACAGTCTATTTGCCTTAATATATATGATATATGTTTCTTTCATCTGCTGCATTAAGTTACCTTTCTTGACCACTGCATCTACGATCCTCAACATTGCCCATTTCTTTTTACTTATTCAAACGAGCTTGAAAAGCACATCTTCAAACTTCAGTCTACTTTGAAATCTTTGCTTAGGAGAGACCTTGCTGATGCAGTATAGCTACACTACCTTATATCTTGTTGCTGTGTTCAGTCTTGCCATGGTGTGTGACCTGTGACATAGTTACATAATAGGTGAGGTTGAAAAAAGACACAAGTCTATCAAGTCCAACCTATGTGTGTGATTATATGTCAGTATTATATTGTATATACCTGTATGTTGTGGTCATTCAGGTGCTTATCTAATAGTGTTTTGAAACTATCAATACTCCCCACTGAGACCACAGTGTGTGGAAGGGAATTCCACATCCTTGCCGTTCTTACGGTAAAGAACTCTCTACGTAGTTTAAGGTTAAACCTCTTTTCTTCTAATTTTAATGAGTGACCACGTGTCTTGTTAAACCCCCTTTCGCAAAAAGGTTTTATCCCTATTGTGGGGTCACCAGTGTGGTATTTGTAAATTGAAATCATATCCCTTCTCAAGCATCTTTTCTCCAGAGAGAATAAGTTCAGTGACTGCAACCTTTCATCATAACTAATATACTCTAGAGCCTTTATCAGCTTTGTTAACTTTCTTTGTACTCGCTCCATTTCCATTACATACTTCCTGAGGACTGGTGCCCAGAACTGGACAGCATTCTCTAGGTGCGGCCGAACCAGAGTCCTGTAGAGCGGGGAAATTATCATTTTATCTCTGGAATTGACCACTTTTTTAATGCATGCCAATATTCTGTTTTCTTTGTTAGTAGCAGCTTGGCATTGCGTGCCATTGCTGAGCCTATCCTCTACTACAGGGGTGCCCAACCTTTTGAAGAGCAAGGGCCACTTAAGCGACTTGGTAACCGGTCGCGGGCCACAATGAGTGGAGTGGGTGGATGGCTTGTCCGTGTCCACTCTGCAAATGCACGGGTGCAGCCCACGATACTTTTTAGAGGATCGTATTGGAGGTAGAACACAAGTCGGTTTATGTCCGCCACTACTTAGAGGTGAATGTAGGGTCCAATTGGTCGGACTGTTGGACTGCCCGTGTGAAAGGGGTCCATGGCTGCTTTCACACTGATGAGCTGCGGTTTACCCGCCCCACGTGTGCAATGCAGTGTACCTTTGGCTTTCCTGCAGTTTGCAATAGACTTCTATTATATTCTGCAGGTTTGGTGTACTTTCAGAAAGCTCACCAAACTCCACAGGTAATAATAGACATCTATGGCTCAGTGCAGGTAACCTGCAAGTAAACTGCTCTTCACCTGCGGATCAGTTTGAAAGCAGCCCAGTAACCACTGCAGAAAAGATATGCCCATATATACACTGTGATTTTAGTAATAAACTGACCTTTAATAACAGTCTTCTTTCTATTCTATCCCAGAGCAGAAGGTCGCGGGCCACATCAGAGGGCTCCGGGGGCCACATGTGGCCCCGGGCCACTGGTTGGGCACCCCTGCTCTACTAGGACCCCCAGGTCCTTTTCCATCCTTGATTCCCCCAGAGGTTCTCCCCCCAGTGTATAGATGGCATTCATATTTTTGCCACCCAAATGCATTATTTTACATTTTTCTACATTAAACCTCATTTGCTATGTAGTTGCTCACCCCATTTATTTGTTCAGATCTTTTTGCAAGGTTTCCACATCCTGCGAAGAAGTTATTTCCCTGCTTAGTATCGTCCATAAATACAGAGATTGAACTGTTTACCCCATCCTCCAGGTCGTTTATGAACAAATTAAATAGGATTAGTCCCAGCACAGAACCCTGGGGGACCCCACTAACCACCCCTGACCATTCGAGTACTCCCCATTTATCACCACCTTCTGAACTCGTCCTTGTAGCCAGTGTTCAATCCATGTACTCACCTTATGGTCCATGCCAACGAACCTTATTTTGTACAGGAAACATTTATGGGGAACTGTGTTTTATGCTTTTGCAAAATCCAGATACACCACGTCTATGGCCCTTCCTTTATCTAGTTGGCAACTCACCTCCTCATAGAAGGTTAATAGATTGGCTTGGCAAGAATGATTCTTCATGAATCCATGCTGATTATTGCTAATAATACCATTCTCATTACTAAAATCTTGTATATAGTCCCTTATCATCCTCTCCAAGAGCTTGCATACTATTGATCTGTATACACTATATACATATATACTAACTGGTCTGTAATTCCCAGGGATGTATTTCACACCCTTTTTAAATATTGGCGCTACATTGGCTTTTCTGCAATCAGCTGGTACCATTCCAGTCAGTAGACTGTCAGTAAAAAATAGGAATAATGGTCTGGCAATTACTTGACTGAGTTTCCTAAGTACCCTCAGATGCAAGCCATCTGGTCCCAGTGATTTATTAATGTTAAGTTTGTTTCCCAAGTCTAATTTTAATTCTGTCCTCTGTTAACCATGGAGGTGCTTCTGTGATGTATCATGAGGATAACCCTGCAGTTTTGGTTACTGATGCCCCAATTCCCTCGTGAAGACTGAGGAGAAGAATATATTCAATACCTTAGCCATCTCCCCATCCTTTATAACCAGATGTCCTTTCTCATTCTTTATGGGGCCAGTATGGTATGTCCTCCCTTTTTTACTGTTTACATACTTAAAGAATTTCTTGGCATTTTTTTTTGCTGTCCTCCACTATGTGTTTCGTGTTCTGCCTTAGCCACCCTAATTGCACCCTTACATTTCTTGTTGCACTCTTTATAAATTCTAAATGCTGACGATGATTCCTCAACCGTGTATTTTTTTGAAGGCCTTCTCCTTGAGGCGGTTCAGTTCGCATTGTGCGCTATACAAGTATTTCATTCATTCATTCATTCCTTTGCTTATATATGCATTTTTACATTGAAGTTAAGCCATCCAGGACTTTTGCTCGCTCTTTTAAATGTATTAGCCAATGGGATGCATTGGCTAATTCCCTTATTTAATATGTTCTTAAGGCAAACCCATCTCTCCTCTGTGTTATTTGTTCCTAAGATTTTATTTCAATTTATGGCTTCTAGCAAATTCGTAGTTTAGGGAAGTTGGCTCTCTTTAAATTCAGTTGCTTTGTATTCTCCTTATGTTTCCTATTTGTGTGATTTATACTGAAGCCAATTGACCTGTGATCGCTGTTTCCTAAATTGCCCCGTATTTCTACATCCATGATCAGGTCTGTATTGTTGGTATTCAGTAGATCCAGTAACGCTTTATTTCTAGGTGGTGCGTCTACCATCTGAACCATGAAATTTTCCTGCAAGAGATATAGGAACTGGGACCCTTAGAAGAAAGCATGGTTCCCTCCGCCCAGTCTATGCCTGGATAACTAAATCCCTCATTTGTGATAGGATTTCCATCTCCCCCCTCCTCCCTCAGGTTAGGGGGCCTATAGCATGAAACTGTCTTCTACAACCTCACCTTGGTAGCAGAGTTTGGCTGTTTCTTTTTCGGTTAATGACTGTTTCAACCTACATATGAAATTGATGATCATTAACACCTGCTTGGTATAATTGGTTAATCATACACCTGACTCAAATTCTACAAAATCCCTGACTTTGTGTACAAAGTGTGGAAAGTGTAAGAAAGAATGCTGGTTTGAAGCCAAAGGGAAGTCACACCAAATATTAATCTGCTTTAAATTTTTCTTCTATTCACTTGCTTTGCATTTTGTAAATTGATAAAAATAAACAATTAAATATCTATTTTTGAAAGCATTCTTAGTTTACAGCATCTCTTCATACCTGCCTGAAACTTTTGCACAATACTGTATGCAAATGGCCTACACCTATAGCAAGGGCATTATTCAATTTTGGTCAACGCTGTACAATTTGTTTTTCCTGACAGGCTCCATGGCAGCATACGTGTGGGTTAGCCCCACCTCCATACCTACCCAATATGACCCCTCTCCCATAAATCTTTGCTCCATGCTGCTGTCCGTGTTCCTTTTTTGTCCCCCCCCCCCCCCAAACAGAGGACGTTTTTTAAACAACTCAAGAAGGCGCGGCAATATTTTCCTTTTTTATCTGAATTGGAAGAAATCATTTCTGATAAGTGGAGCAAGATGGACAAGAAAGGTTCCATGCAGTCAAAAATATTTAAACTGTACCCCTTTAAAGAGGATGATGTAAAACATCTTGAATCAGCTCCTTTGGTAGATGCAGCGCTCATGCTTTTAGTTAAATATGTAACTCTTCCCTTGGAAGACACGGTATCTTTCAAAGATCCGTTGAAAAGGAGATCTGAAAAGAATTTATCTGACTTCGGGGATGGCATGCAAACCAATATTGGCATTAGCAGCAGTTTCAAAGGCTATTGAATCCTGGGCCGACAATGTTGAAGAGTTCTTGAGAGGGATCTCTATGGATACGGCTAAAGACTCTCCTATCCAGGAGATTAGAATGGCATCCGTCTTTCTGGGGGAGGCATCTATTGATGTCATCCGCCTGCTGTCCCAGGCTATGTTAGCAGCAGTCTCGGCACGCCGTTCTTTATGGTTCCATCCTTGGTTGGCGGATCTGGCATCTAAGCAGGCTTGGTGCCATATCCCCTTTGATGGAGCCTCTTTATTTGGTAATAAACTGGATAGCGCCATATCCCTGGCCATAGGTGGGAAGTCTGATTTCCTCCTTCAAGGCTGAAGTCTTCAGAATCAAAAACGTCTTTTTCCAAGAAGGCAGAATTCAGGTCGCGCTAGGGAAGCGCGCAGTTATAGGCCTGGCCGTGAGTTTTCTAGATCATGGAAGTCCAGGCAGTCTTCCTTCAAAAAAAAAAACTCAAAAGGTGGTTCCTCCGGTAACCACGATTCTGCTAAATCTTTTTGAAATTGGGCCCGCTCAAACATGTCAGGTGGGGGCTCGCCTTCTTCACTACCGGCATGTTTGGGCGGCCTCAATTCGAGATTATTGGACCGTCAAGATGATTTCCTCCAGTCACAAGTGGGCCTTCGTCAAGGTTTGTCCCCACAACAATTCCAGGCTCAGCAGAGAAGGTCCTATTGACCTACGTGAGTTGTTTACTAGGTCAAGGCTCGGTCGTGCCCATGCCAGAAGACGAACGCGGCGAGGGCATGTATTCCCCTCTGTTTATGATTCAGAAGAGAAACAGCACATGGAGGCCGCTAATAGATTTGACCCATCTCAATTCCTTTATTCGTAAGGAAAAGTTCAAGATTTAATCTCTTCTTACGATTCAGCAGTCAGTGCATCTGGGAGATTGGTTAATAACAACTGATTTGAAGGACGCATACTTCCACGTGCCAGTGGCAAAGGATTTTCAGCAGTTCCTCCGATTCGCAGTTGGCGAGCAACACCTACAGTTTACTTGTCTCCCCTTTGGGTTAACAACATCTCCTCGGGTCTTCTCCAAAGTCCTTTTAGCTGTAGTAGCTCTTCTCCGAATCAACGGTGTTCGTCTCCACCATTATCGGGACGATTTGCTCCTACTGTCCCAGGACAGAGATCAGATCTTGAAGCACAAGAATTTAGTCATCTCCACTCTGCAGGATTTTGGGTGGCTCCTGAATCTAGAGAAGAGCCATCTGGATCCGACACAAGCCCTTGTGTTTCTAGGGGCTCAGTTCGATACGTTAGAAGGCACTATCTTGCTGCTGGAGGAAAAGATTGGAGTGATCCGAGACAGGATTCACGCGGCTCTGGCGTCATCTAATTTTTCAGCTTTCCAATGCCTGAAAGTGATTGTCACAATCACAGCCACCATCCCTATGGTGAAGTGGGCCCAGTGGCACACTCGTCCCTTCCAGAAAGGATTTCTGCAGCATTGAGATTCATCCAGCCAGACACAACGCATACTCCTCACTCCAGCGATGAGGACGTCTCTCCTCTGGTGGCTTCAAGGGAAGAATCTACGCAACCATCATTCAATAGTTCCCATTTCTTGGGTTACAGTAACATCAGACGCCAGCAACCAAGGATGGGGCGCTCATTGCCTTTCGGATGTGGCTCAGGGCAGGTGGACATTCCCATCACAAGGGGTTCTCTCCAACATTCTGGAGTTAAGAGCAGCCTTTCAGGCACTCCTAGCATTTTTCCATCTAGTGGCGGAGTCGTCAGTAATGCTAAGGTTTGACAACACAACCGCGGTGGCCTATATAAGGAAGCAAGGGGGGACTCGCAGTTGGTCCCTATTATGGGAAGTAGAGCCAATAATGAATTGGGCTCAGAAGAATGTATCCAACATTTCTGCTGTTTACATTCCAGGGATCCAGAATGCTCAAGCGGACTTTCTGTCACATGTCAGAATGGACAACAAGTGGTCCCTCCACAGGGAAGTCTTCGAATGGCTTCTGACCCTGGGAGTATCTCCAGAGGTCGATCTGTTCGCTTCGCCGTGCAATCGCAAGATGCCCAAATACTACTCGAGGTTCAGGGACCCTCGGGCATTCGGGACAGATGCTATCACGGATTGTTGGAAGTTTCGGAGAGCCTACGCCTTCCCTCCAGTTCCTGTGATTCTGCAATTCCTTCGGAGGCTCAGAGTAGAGAAGGTGGAGATCATTGCAGTGATCCTATTCTGGCCCAACAGGCCTTGGTTTCCCCTGTTGCTGCTCCTCAGCTATCAAGATCCAGTTTCCCTGCCTCTCAGGCCAGACCTACTATCCCAGGGCAACTTGTTACACCCATGAGCGTCCTGTCTACACCTCAGGGTGTGATTCTTGAAAGGGGAAGGCTAGAAGCTCTGGGTTGTCCGGAACAAGTGATTCCAACCCTTCTTAGTGCTAGACGGAAGAGTACGAATAGAGTATATGGACGCATATGGTCCAGGTTCATGGTCCACATGTCTTCCAGGTCAAATTTGTGTAATTCTCCGGCAGTCCAAGATATATTGTCTTTCCTTCAATCAGGTCTGAATTTATCTCTGGCAGTTAGCTCTTTAAGAGTACAAGTATCAGCCATTTCAGCCTTCACAGGAGTTTCGTGGGCGAATCATGCTTTAGTACAGCAATTCTTTAAGGGAGCCATCAGGCTTAGGCCTCAAAGAAGACCCAGGTTCCCCAAATGAGACCTTCCTTTATTGCTGGACTTTCTTTCTAATCTTGGGAGAAATCCGAACGATCCTTTGTCTTTAGGAGATCTCACTCTCAAGACTGTTTTCTTGGTGGCAATAACTTCGGCTAAAAGAGTGTCGGAGATTAGAAGTCTTGGGTTGGTGGAACTGTTTCTGACCTTTTTTCTGGACAGAGTAGTTCTGATTCCTATGTTAGGGTTGAATCCGAAAGTTACGTCAATATTTCATGAAAATCAGGAAATTGTTCTACCTACGTTTAAAATGTCAGACAACCAAGAAGTTCATCCTTTGGATGTTGGTCACACATTGAAGCAATATCTGGAAGCTACGGCTTCATTCAGACGAACAGATTTTCTTTTTATACTTCTCCACGGCAAGGACAAAGGGATGCGAGCCTCAATCAGATCAATCTCATTTTGGATCGTTCAAACTATTCAAAGGACATACAAGGCAAAAGGCTTGGTTCCTCCTGAGGCAGTAACGGCTCATTCGACTTGGGGTATCTCGACCTCATGGGCAGCATCTCGGCATGTCGCGCCGGAAATTATCTGTAGAGCAGCCTCCTGGTCATCAATTAATACTTTTGTTTCCCATTATTGTGTTTAACTAGCTGCGCTTTCTTCCATTAATTTTGGTTTACAAGTATTGTCGGTGGACAATGTGAAATAAATTTTGGTTTCTTTACTCAACATTTTAGCCCACCCGGGTGTGTTTGGCGAATTATTTCCCACACGTGTGCTGCCATGGAGCCTGTCAGGAAAATGGAAAATTGATATCAAATACTTACCGTAATTTTCCTTTCCTGATAGGCTCCATGGCAGCAGGAGTTCCCTCCCAAATGTTTGGAGTAGGCTAGTTATGGAACACGGATAGCAGCATGGAGCAAAGATTTATGGGAGAGGGGTCCTATTGGGTAGGTATGGAGGCGGGGCTAACCCACACGTAGGCTGCCATGGAGCCTATCAGGAATGGAAAATTACGGTAAGTACTTGATATAAATTTTCCATTTTATCTATAGATGCCCCTTATCTGCATAGGCAGTTTTTCGTAAAGGTGAACTAACCATTTAACAGTGTACCTCAAACACTAAACAGTGACAATCCCAAGAAAGTCCTCAATAAACAACCCTAGCATTTCCATTCCATCCATTTTTAGGATGTATTATAGAAATAAATAAGGGTTTATAAGAATTTGTTTTAGAAAACTGTTAAATATAATTTATTAGTGGAATAATACAAATGTGATTGGTCAGACTTTCAGATAACGTTTATTGTACTTATGATCATTTCCATAATGGATCAGCCCTGTGTGTTATCATCTACTTGCATGGACACATTGAATGAAAGCAGAGCAGTGTGGGGGCCATTGCTGTTATTAACAGAAAATAAACTGAATCAGACAGGTAATGGAATGCACATTTACATTTTAGAGAGGTTACTTGTACATTTTGCTTGCTTTGGGGAATATTTTCAATTTTCTATTGCAGCATGCAGTAAAACATTCTTTCTCCTGTAATATTAGGAACAGGCAAAGCAGCTAAGGAAACGCAATGTTCAAGCGCTGAAGAATATCCTAGATAAGATGAACAATGTCAGCTTTCAAACTACATGGTCAGAAGCCCAGCAATATCTCATGGATAACCCCATGTTTGCAGAGGATGAGGAGCTGCAGAGTGAGTTCTCCTCACACATACAAAATGACAGAACAAAATAAATAAAATAAAAAAACATAATATTTGAACATATTTATAACAATAAATTAGCCACTTTTGTATATGGCGGTGTGCCTTATCCATCTCCATATTACTGTCCCATGTCTAAGCTTTGGACTGATAATCAACACAAACTATGCTGCTGGAGGAAAAAAAAGTCAAATAACATTTCCTTTGCTTATTTTTCTTCCTGGCAGTATCTGTCTTAAATCATAGTCTGTTTTCAGTATTGAGCTCAGACAGGAGACAGGATGGACCTTGCAGTCTGTCACCTAACCTGCCCCTTCTGCTCCAACAAAGAGAGAATAAAAGTAAATAAACAGAAATTAGAAAAACCTGTGGGGTATCACTGCACTCAAGAGTAGAGTTTGATATTATAACAAATATCCAATGTGACTCTCTTTTAAATGTGGAGCTATAGTTTAACATAAGTGTTATATTTACTAAGGCTGTTTTCATACTGGGGCATCGGCTGTAAAGTGGCGCTAGCGAGGCGGTTTTTCCAAGGTCACGTGACAACTTGACCTTTAAAAAAAAAGAAAGAAAAAAGACCCGTTTTGCAGCACTTTCAAATTGCTTTGAAGGCACTTTGGAAGCTCTGCCTATTTATTTCAATGGACATTGGCATTATTGAAGTGCTATTTATAGTGCTCCAAACATGCCCCCAAAGATGCTGCTTGCAGGACTTTTTCTACCGTCCCACAAGCGCACCGCCCCAGTGTGAAAGCACCTGAAAACTGCCTCAGTTTGAAAGTGGGCTAAGATCTCTGCCACATAAGGAGTGCATTGACTCAGACTTGCAATAGTGAAGTACAAACATTGTGTAGCACTAAAATGCAACAGTGAACATACGTAATGGTATGTGTTTTCCCTTGCTGATACATATTTACAAACTATATACATAAATCTACATTTTTAAACTATATTCAGGTTTATTAAAACATTAACACGTTGGCGGAGATTGACTAAAACTGGTGCACTCAGAATTTGTTGCAACTGTGTATAGTCACCAATCAGCTTCTAACTTCAGCTTGTTCAATTAAGCTTGAGCAATAAAACCTAGAAGCTCACTGGTTACTATGCACATCTGCACCAGATTCTGTGTGCACCAGTTTTTTTTAAATCTCCCCCATTGATAACAGTATTTACTTCAGGCTGATCTCTTTTACACATATAACTAAAATTAATTGAAAAATAATCGACTGTGCCAGGAATTTTCTCATTTTATGACATCATAAGCATTCAGACAGAAATATCTCTGTAGCGGTTTAAACATTTTTTCAACAAAGGATTTGCATACTGCCATCTATACTTGTACATACAGTAGACTTATAACTCATATCCATGGATAAAAATCATAACAGCAAATGCTACCCAATTCGGAAGAGCAACTATGTCTATACAATCCCTTAATTAACATCATATGCCTATTATATTGTGTTAGATATGGATAAAGAAGATGCCCTTATTTGCTTTGAGGAGCACATCAGAGTTCTGGAGAAAGATGAGATAGAGGAGAAAGAGAAAAACCGTGTTCGCGAGAGACGCCAGCAGCGCAAAAATCGAGAATCTTTCCAGGTACATCTTATCTACATTTTTGTAAAATGCTTGATGTTCATTGCAAACATTTTATGACATTTCGGGGTTGGCAATTTGAAAATATATTCAGTTTCTGTTGGTAAGATTTATTGATTCCCAATGGAGGATACCCACTACCGATTTTGGCATTGCCTTTTTGCCTATCCATAGCCTCCAGAGTGTTTACTAAGGTGTTGATTCTGGTTTTGAGGTTGCTGAGGACCCAAGTTATCCTTATTTTGCAGTATTTGGACGACCTGCTTCTCAAAGCAGTTGACTCATAAGCTGATATCAAAGAAATGTCCAGCAGGCAGCAAAAGTCATGGAAAGGCTTGGCTGGTTACTGAAACTTCAGAAGTCAGCCTTAGTATATGGAACAGGGGAAGGTGCTGCTTCCACAGGAGAAATGTCGCCGGTCTCTTCAATCCCAGATGAAGTCCCAGAGGTAGTTAGAAACATCTTTGTTTTGAACATGCATGAAGGTACTGGGGTCTTCAAAGGAGCGAAACTTGCTGATCAACATCTTGAAACTTCTGGCTCTCCTACAGTGGTCTGTCAGCCTTCAGTGTCCCCCTGTCTGGATGCTGTTGGACAATGCCACAACATACATCAACCATCAAGGAGGGACAAGGACCCATGCTGCTTAGGAAGAAGTGAACCTAATCCTGTCTTGGACAGAACTTCACCTTTCAGCCCTCTCCACTATGCACATTCCTGGTGTGGAAAATTGCAAGACCCTTCTTTCTTTCTTCCTTAGGTTGTATCAGTCTTCCACAACAATGAAGACATAGTCCTTCTCTCATTTGTGCCCTACACGCAAGCACTGAAAAGGACATCGCTTTACTTCCTGGATGTGGTCAGAATTTACCTCAAAGCTACAGCTGGAACTTCAGGAAGAACTCCCTATTCGTCCTACCTTCAGGACCTCACAAGGGAAAAGATCCTGCTTCAAAATACCATATCTCTTGATGGATAAGGCTACTTATCTCAAGTGTTTACACTGTAAAAGAAAAGGCTCCTCCTACAAATTGTAGACTTCAGATAAACTTAAACGGCTCGAACAACATCCAGCATCCATGCAGTACCTTCTCTTTATGTTGCTTAGAATTAGGACAAAATGATGGCAACACAATGTCCTGATACAAGTGAAACGGTGAAACCTCAATGGGTGGGAAAAAGGACCAAGGCCTCAATACCACCTTATACTGATGAAGATAAAGCCGCTTGCTAAAGGAGCACTCATGGACTCAGTGCTAAGCCGGGCTGTGTGCATCTAAAGAGGAATTTTGACTTGCCTATAGATTCCATATCTTAAGCCCCATACACACTATCAGATTTTCTGCTGATTTTTGTCTTCAAATTTACCAAAACCATGTAGTGCAAGGGCCTTCCGGATTGCATACAAATTTAAACTCCTAAGGTTTGACCTCATATTATATGGTTTTGGTAAATCTGAAGGAAAAAAATCAGCAGAAAATCTGAGTGTGTATGGGGCTTTAGAGTATACAGGCTTGATATTTCTGGACCCTAGGTTATTGGTTGGTAACTTCAAGTGATTGGACACTAGCAAAACTCTAAAGAACATACACCCTGGTCATTCCTGTATAATCATACCCTACTCCTCAGTTTTGTAGCAAGCAATGCAGAATAACACAGGAATAGGAGGGAGGGAGACCCGAGTCCTGTACTGTTCTCCAAAATATGGAATTTACAGGTAAGTCAATATTCCTTTTATCTTAATTGTACAATACAGGAACTAGTCTTGATATTCTTAGACCCTGGGACGTCCCCAAGCAATGAATAATTAGAGTGGGCAACAACTAGGCAAATAGAATTGTGCCGACAGGCCAAACAATAACAAGGTTCAACAGACCCAACTTTAGAGTGCCACTGGGAGAACCTTGAGGCTGCAAGCTGCATCCGTAGAATACTAGACGTCCAGTTGGGAGCCTTACAGAGCTTTGCAACAAAGGCCTGATGTCAAAAGGATCAGGCTGCTTCTTGATCCATTATTTTCAGGTGGATTTATCAGTTCATTTCGTAGGTCTATGGTATCAAAAGGCATAGTTCCTCTCCCAGTTAATTAAGGCTTATTCCTCCAGTAGTGTTTTTGCTTCCTGGGCTATTCAGCAATAAGCTTCTGTTCATGTTTTTAAGGCTGCTACCTGGTTTTCTGTTCACACATTTAGTATGTGTATGATTAGAAAATTAGGATTTTTGGTTTACCTGTAAAATCCTTTTCTTGAAGTAAATCACAGAACACAGATCCCTACCCTCTTGTCTGTTTTCCTGATTGCTTACCACAAATCTATGGTTTAGCTCAGGGATATGCAATTAGCGCACCTCCAGCTGTTGCAAAACTACAAGTTCCATGAGGCATAGCAAGACTCTGAGAGCCACAAGCATGACACCCAGAGGCAGAGGCATGATGGAACTTTTACAACAGCTGGAGGTCTGCTAATTGCATATCCCTGGTTTAGCTGATCTGGGAAGGATTTTGTTTGGCTGAGGATTCCTGCTTTTTGTTCTAGGCAAGTGTCCCTTTATCTGAAAGTGACAGCATAACTCAAGTAGTTATTAATATGAACTCATCTGTGCTCTGTGATGTAATCCATAAAAGGATTTTATAGGTAAATCCAGAATCCATTTTTTTATAGGTAAACTGAGAGTAACCAGACCTGCTTCAGCTAGTCTTGTTAGCCAATCAGCCAGCCCAACAACCTCAACTCCTTCACTTAATCAAAGAAAAAGAAAGCAAAGTGGCTGAATTATATATAAAAATATTTTTTGGTCAAAGATTAATGTTAATAAAAGTAGGATCATTGCTTAGGAAAAATCAACAAGTGTTACCAGCAGAGGGCAGTCACATCCACAAAAGATTTTGAAGGTACTGTAATCCAACATCCAAGAACAGGAGAAAATGGGTGGAACCATTTCCCAAACGTAACATTTCCTTTGAATAGTCTACAGATCAGTAATTTTAGAGTTTAATCTCAGTTTATTTGTAGGAAGCCAACCAGTCGGTCAGAAACAATATTTTCCATTGTGGTAGTAATGTATAATTCAATTATTATTCTCAACAGAAAAGGTACTGTGCGTGAAATTACCATATGTAGAAAAATTACAGTAATCCACTCTGGAGAGACTATGGAGGCTTCTGTTGCTGACCTCTACTTCTGAAAATGAAAGTTGCTTGACTGTCATGCTGATCCAGTGTTTTTTAAACTTTTTGCTGCAATCTGTATCGCTATATGTCTGACAGTAGACCTTCAGGTCTCACCTGCAGCCACTCTGTCCACCTTTCCTCTGCCCAATCTTGGAAGGCTTTAAATTATGTAAATCCATTCAATCTACCAAGGTAACAAAGAAGTGGCTCAAGAAGAAGCACATTTAGGTCATGGAGTGGTTCAGCCAGTCTCCAGACCTTAATCCCATTGAAAATGTATGGAGGGAGCTGAAACCTTAAGGATTTAGAGAAGATCTGTAAAGAAGAGTGGAACAAAATCCCTCCAGAGATGTGTGCAAACCTAGTAACCAACTACAAAAACATCTTACCTCTGTGCTTGCCAAAAAGGGTTTCTCCACCAAGTACTAAGTCATGTTTTACTTGGGGATCAAATATTTATTTTACTCACTTAACTGCAACTCAATTTATAACATTATAACATTTGTATCGTGTTTTTTCTGGATTTTTGGTTGACATTCTGTCTCTATCATTTAAAACACACCTATGATAAAAATTATAGACCCTTCATTTATTGTTAGGTGGGCAAACTTACAAAATCTGCAGGGGAAATTGTTGTGTGATTGTGTCAATCATTCTCACAGCAATTAATTTGCCTAATATGTGCATTTCCTGGCCTCTTTAGCCCCATTTAGTGGTAATAATGTGGTATTTTTCATAACATAACAGAACCAATTTAGATGACTGGTGGTTGAAATGATATTTTCATCATATGTATATTTCTGATCTTTGTGACAGCTTTACTATGAAGAGAGAACACTGTTCAGTACTTTATTCATCATTACAGTGTGTTTATTCTATCTTTCAGGTGTTTCTTGATGAACTTCATGAGACCGGTCAGTTACACTCCATGTCTACATGGATGGAGCTCTACCCTTTTGTTAGCACTGACTCTCGTTTTGCTAACATGCTGGGACAGACAGGTGATTCTGCTGTACTCATTTCTACATACACTTATCTCCTTTATTTTCAGTCCATTAAGTAGCAGAGCTGTATTAGTGAATAATGGTGTAACCTTGCTGCCTGTGCTGAGTAACAGGGATTTGTGAATCACAAGTTTGACTAAGCAGAATTATTAATTTGGCAGAAAAGAAGTTCACTTTAACACCAGTGCTCCCTTATTGCATTTTTATGCCTTTGTCATAATCATCCTGACCTTTTCATTCTCTCCATATATCAGGCTCTACTCCTCTTGATCTGTTCAAATTTTATGTGGAAGATCTGAAGGCTCGATTCCATGATGAGAAAAAGATCATTAAAGACATATTGAAGGTAAGCAAAATTTTGGTTCAGACTTTTCCCTTTTTATTTCTAAAGTGTTTTAGCATTGTTTCACCAAATAAAAGGATGATTCCATTTGTGTCCACCAGCTCGCTTATATTGCAGTGCACAGAGACGGTTCATTGATTTTTTTTTTTTAAATGTGGTAGTGTACTGGCCCTTCATGTGAATTCAATACTATAAAATAAAACTATAACTATTATAAAATACACTGCCACAGTAAACACTTAGGGCTCTTGCACACTAGTAGCAATGCTGAATGCCCGGCCAATGATTTGCAGTGGAAGGATGCATTTCATTAAGTTCTCTTTGCTGTGGTGCAGTGTGGTGGATTACGTTGCACCACACTGCGTTAACAAAAATGGAACTGCATTCTCTACGTTTATCAGTTCACCTCTTCCCACCACAGTAGCGTAAACTTGTCCCATGGGAAACAAGTCTTTCTCTTACGTTCACCGACTGACACAGCTCCTTTCTTAGACCATCAGGTTGTTACGCCACCTTCAGGAGAGGACTAGGCAAAACATGTTATAACAAAACCAGAACTTTCTAGTTCCGACCAAGGGTTGGTCCCTTACGTAACAACGCCCCAGCCTGCCTCCTACAGCCTCAGTTTTGTTCTGCCTAGTGAAGGAGAAGAACCTAGGAACCCTGTGGGCCCATCGGTCTGTGGATTTTTTCTACAGAAGATCCTGTGATCTGCTATCAACAGCCAGCTGGGTGACAAGCTGGATACCCATCCTTGTAGTCTTCCCAGCCTGGCCAGCAAGCGCGTGCAGACCAGAGCTCCGCATTGGGTTGGCCACGGCATGCCCTCCAGCTCCAGGGGCGGCTGGTGGACATAATGCCCCGGGGCACACATATGACCGGGATACTGATGTCTGCGTCACAGTGTGCCAGGCCAGCAGCCACCCCGTACTGATCAGAGAGTGGATCTGTGATGGAATGTTCCCCAACTCATCAGGACTGGCAAGTACAGCTCTCCCTGCCTCTGTGGGGCTGAGCATCTGGGCATTCCCTGGGAGGTTGATTCGGGGGTCCCTCACCTCCCTCTCTTCTCTCCCTGTCCCTATCTTCCCTGTGGGGGATGCTGCATGGGCTGCTGAGTGGTGTGTGTGCCATGGACAGGGGCTCCCCGGGGTGGCTCTCACCTGGGGTGGGAACTGCACTGGGTAGCTGTGCCCTGGATGTCTGTAGGTCTCTCCCCTGGGTGTCTGGAAGCTGTGTTTGCTGATCACTGTAGCGCTGTTTGCCGCCATTTCCTCTGCCTGTTTTCACTGTCCCTCATTGCATATAGTGTTCGGCGGCCATTTTTGATGTGACCAGGGAGCAGCATGGTCTGACTCCATTTTACTGCAGTCCGACGGCTATTTTCCCTGTGATTATGTCCTTTATACTGGACACTCGGCGGCCATTTTGTTGAAGCCTGAACATGTTTTTCATGTTCAGCGCTGTACAGTGGGGCTCAGCACAGCGCGGTTTTCTCTCACAAGCATCTGGGAGCTGACACAGGCACACCTAGCTGGACAGCGCAGAACTCGGTCAGGGTGGTGAGTCCTACCGTGGGGGCCCCTCAGCCTACTGCAGTTAGGATAGTGATGGTCCAACCCTCCTAAGTCCCCAACAGGTGGCAGATAGGGTAGGGTCAGCATGGCTTCAGAAACTGGTGTTTCTTCCCCTGAAATCCAGGCAATTGCAACCGGTTCGTCTGCAGACAGTGCAGTGCCTCTGGACGCTTTGTCGGCGGTCCTTAATATGTTCGTTGCCAAGATGGAGGCGTTGTGTGGGCGCAAAGGTGGTAAAAGTGCTACCGCATTAAGGTTTGCCCCTGCCTGCAACACGGGTGGGAGGGTCGCCTTCAGGAGTTTGCAGCCCGGTGGGCCTCTCGGCTGTCCGACCAATGGGTCTACGATCTGATTTCCTCTGGCTACAAGCTAGAGTTCCTCTCTTGGCCACCAAACAGATTCTTCCCCTCCAGCATACCTGTACTCCCGGCTCGCCGGGAGGCCCTAATGTGGGCGGTAAGGGACCTGCTGAGTCGTGGGGTGATACTACCTGTTCCATAGCCGGAAAGATTCCAGGGGTTCTACTCCAATCTGTTTGTAGTCCCCAAAAAGGAAGGGGTACGTCCAATCTTGGACCTAAAAGCCCTCAATTGCTTTGTAAAAGTACAGAGGTTCAGAATGGAATCAGTTCTCTCAGTAGTTGCTGCACTCCATCAAAGGGACTCCCCATATGCCTTCGGCATCAGAAGTTTCTATGATTTGCAGTTGGGGAAGCCCACTACCAATTTGTGGCACTCCCTTTTGGCTTGGCTTCAGCACCCGAGTCTTTACCAAGGTATTGGCTCCTGTTTTGACATTGCTGCGACGTGGGATCGCAATCGTAGGTTACCTAGACAATTTCCTCCTGAGAGATTCTTCCACCTCAGAATTAGAGGAAGATGTGTTGATCACAATGCAGACCTTGCAGGAATTTGGGTGGCTGTTCAACCAAAAAAAGTCGGTGATCGTACCGAATTAGCGCTTAGAGTACCTAGGCTTACTGCTGGACTCCTCGGAAGCGAGACTGTTTCTCCCTTCAGACAAGCTGCAGACACTCAGAGCCGCGGTAAAACTGTTGAGGAACCGCAGGTGGTCATCGCTGCGCTTCTGCATGCGAGTCCTGGGACTCATGGTGGTCTCTTTCGAAGCAGTACCGAATGCCCAGTTTCACACCAGAGTCTTGCAGAAGGAGATTTTGATGAAATGGGACAAATCTCCGTTATCCCTGGATCGGCAGATTCAGGTGAGCCTGTCAGTCAGGGACTCCCTGCTCTGGTGGCTGAATTGGACAGTGATCACAATGGACGCCAACCTAACCGGCCGGGGTGGAGTAAAGGGAGTACAGTCGACCCAGGGCCTCTGGTGGGTGGAGAAATCCAAGTTGCCGATCAATGTGCTCGAGCTACGAGTGATCAGGCTATGTCTCTCCACATGATCAATAAGACTTTGAGGGCGTCCGATCAGGATCCAGACAACACGTGTTATCAGCGCTTCAGAAACTGCCATTTGAGAATATCAGAGAGATTCCTCTGTTGACTCTTTCCCAGAAAGTGGTCTTTCTAGTGGCCGTTACATCAGGAGGGTTTCCCAGCGGGCGGCCTTGTCTTGCAAGTCGCCCTCTCTGGTTATCCACAAGGATAAAGTGGTGTTGCGTCCGCAACCTTCTTTTCTGCCAAAGGTAGTTTCAGCGTTCAAATCAATGACGACATTGTGTTACCATCTCTGTGTCCTAAACCGACACATCCTAAGGAGGTGGCCCTCCATTCCCTGGATGTGGTCCGGGCTCTGAGGGTGTATTTGTCTGCTACGGCTCCCTTTCGAAAGTCAGACTCCTTGTTTGTTTCATTGGCTGGTCCGAAAAAAGGCATGGCGGTCTCGTCGGCCACCATTTCCAGGTGGATCAGACAGATTGTAGTACAGGCCTATGCCTTGAAGGGGCAGGTGCCCCCCTTTCTGGTCACGGCCCATTCCATCAGGGCAATTGGAACATCTTGGGCCTTCCAACATCAAGCGTCTGTCGCTCAAGTGTGTAAAGCGGCGACTTATGGCGCGTACACACGTAGCCGACTATCCGGCGGACTTAGTCCAGCGGACTTCCCGCCGGACTGTCCGAACGGGCTACTTGCCCACACACGGCACTTTTTCAGCGGACTAATACGGCGTACTAAGTCCGCCAGACTATCCGCCGTACTTTTGAAATGAACGGACTCGCCCACACACGCGGAGGAAAGTCTGCTCATTTTGAGCGCGTCTCCAGGTAGGCGGGGCCAGCGACGTCTCCTTCGTGGTATGAACTTAAAAGGGAAACCCAATGCCGAAAAAAAAACAGCGTGGGGGTCTCCCCCAGGTCCACATCAGACCCTTGTCCGAGCACGCTACCCGGCCGGCCAGGAAAGGGGGGGGACGAGCGAGCGCCCCCCTCCTGAGCCGTACCAGGCCGCGTGCCCTCAACATGGGGGGGTGCCTTGGGGAAGGGGGCCGCGCGGCCCCCCCACCCCAAAGCACCTTGTCCCCATGTTGATGAGGACAAGGGCCTCTTCCCAACAACCCTGGCCGTTGGTGTTGGGGTCTGCGGGCGGGGGGCTTATCAGAATCCAGGAGCCCCCTTTAATAAGTGGGGCCCCGGATCCCGGCCCCCCACCCTATGTGAATGAGTATGGGGTACAATGTACCCCTACCCATTCACCTGTAAAAAAAAGTAAAAAAAAAACACAACACACAAGGGTTAAAATAGTTTATTGCACAGCTCTGGGGGTCTTCCGTCTTCGGGGGTCTTCTCGCCGGACTCCTCCGCTATCTTCTTCTAGCTCTTTTACTAGCGGAGGAGCCCGGCTTTCTTCCTCGCCGCCGCCCTCTTCTTCCGACTTCAGGGGTCTTGTTTCCCTCTTCGGTTCTTCTTGCCAGGCCACCGCGCCTTCTTCTAGCTCTTTTACAGGCGGTGGCCCGGTCTTCTGTCGCTGCTGTCGCCGCCTTCTGTTCTTCTCTTCAGATGTTGCCTCGTCGCATCCTCCACTCACAGTGGCACGGACGCGACGCGCGGCGACTTATAGGTGAATGGGTAGGGGTACATTGTACCCCATACTCATTCACATAGGGTGGGGGGCCGGGATCCGGGGGCTCCCTTATTAAAGGGGGCTCCCGGATTCCGATAAGCCCCCCGCCCACAGACCCCGACAACCAACGGCCAGGGTTGTCGGGAAGAGGCCCTTGTCCTCATCAACATGGGGACAAGGTGCTTTGGCACCCCCCCATGTTGAGGGCACGCGGCCTGGTACGGCTCAGGAGGGGGGGGGGGGGCGCTCGCTCGCCCCCCCCCCTTTCCTGGCCGGCCGGGTAGCGTGCTTGGACAAGGGTCTGATGTGGACCTGGGGGGACCCCCACGCCGATTTTTTTCGGCGTTGGGGTTCCCCTTTAAGTCCATACCAGGTGGCGGGGCCAGCGACGTCTCCTTCGCGGGCCCCGCCTACCTGGAGACATGCTCAAAATGAGCGGACTTTTCTCCGCGTGGGAAAAGTCCGCTCATTTCAAAAGTACGGCGGACTGGCATACCAACGGCTGGATTGTCCGCCGAAATGCAAGTCCGGCGGGAAGATTGGAGTGCAAAAATACTTTCTAAGTCCGCCGTACTTTCGGGTAAAAAAAAAGTCCGCCAGAGGCTACACACGGGGGGATTGTCTGGACTTTTCCACCCGATTGTTTGATCGTGTGTACACGGCATTAGTCGTCTGTTCACACCTGTACAAAATTCTACAAGGTAGATGTAAGTGCATTGGCTGATGCCTGTTTTGGCTGCAAAGTTTTGCAGACAGCTGTGTAATTTGCGATTGCACTTAATTTTTTTCAGTTTTTTTTATTTTTTTTACAAGAAACAGTTACCTTTAAGTAAATGCACTGTTGCATTGTTACTGCATGTTAGGAGCACTCTGTTTTTGTGGGTAAAATTTTTATGTTTCCCACATTCTGTTTTTGTGGGTGAATCTTTTTGCTGCCTTGTGGGTGAAGTTTGTATGCTGTTTCCCAACCCTCGTTTTGGCACTGCTTGTGGACGTCCCAATGGTCTAAGTAAAGGAGCTGTGTCAGTCAGTGAACTTAAGAGAAAATAGGATTTTTTGTACTCACCGTAAAATACTTTTCTCTGTAGTTCAGACTGACACAGCACCCTCCCCTCCTATTTTTTTACGTTATACTGCTTTTTGATGTACTGAGGCTGCAGTATGCAGGCTGGGGGGTTGCTACTGAAGGGACCGCCCCTTGGGCGGAACTATAAAGTTCTGGTTTTGTTGTACATGTTAACATGTTCTGCCTAGTCCTCTCCTGAAGGTGGCGTAACAACCTGATGGTTTAAGTAAAGGAGCTG
Source organism: Lithobates pipiens (assembly GCF_037356315.1). NCBI lineage: Eukaryota > Metazoa > Chordata > Amphibia > Anura > Ranidae > Lithobates > Lithobates pipiens. The sequence continues at coordinate 539,882,514 of NW_027507748.1, forward strand.
TGTCAGTCAGTGAACTACAGAGAAAAGGATTTTATGGTGAGTACAAAAAATCCTATTTTTTTGGGACCCCAACTGGTCCTTACCAAGCTCAAACACTTGCTGCATTTTTCCCCAATTCCTTATTTCCCAATGTTATTTTATCTCTATATCTTTCACTTTTATCCAAAACAGTGAGTGAGATTATTTGCTATTGCCTTTGAATACACATTGACCAAATGAGTATATCTACACATCTGCATTGCTACTGATGTTGTATTGTACCTTGCAAAATGACTGTATATCTAAACAAATGTATTCAAAGAAATGTACTATAATTAACTGTGTCCTATATGAGTTCGACACTTTTTGTGATATGGTTTTATACCCAACAAATATATTTTTTACTCAGCAACACGCCTCATTTAAAGTCCCATTTGCCCTTTTTTGAATGTTGTACACATTGACCAATGTTAATGCCTGCATGGTTTTATTTGCGTACTGTTAACTTATTTATATTTGTTTCTAACACTAAGGCCTGGTTTACACTGCTACGACTTCTTTAACAGAAGTTGTATGCAAGTCGTGCCAAAGTTGCACCAAAAGTAGAGCAGGAAACTTTTTCTAAGTCGGAGCTTCTCAAGTTGCTCCTATTAGATTCCACTGCACTTAATGGGGTACGATTTGTCATGGGACTTGTGCTTGCAAATTTTTGTGTCTGCAAAGTCTTGTGCTCGCAAAGTCGGATCTGATAATGCACCAGTGTGAACCGGACCTTAAAACCCATCAAACTAAGCTTTACGGGAAATGAATATTGTTATTTGCATGATGATCCTATTATATTCAAATACCAAAATCTTGAAAAACGATTTAGATTCCTTCACTATTTCAATGAACTGGTCAATGGAAATGATTTTTGAAGCTCATATGCAATTTTTTCTGTCTGTCCTTTTTCTTTAGGACCGTAACTTCAGTGTAGAAGTGAACAGTACATTTGAAGACTTTGCTCACATTATCAGTTTTGACAAGCGAGCCGCCACACTTGATGCAGGAAACATTAAGCTAACATTTAATAGCGTAAGTGATTCCATGCATCTGCCACGTGTGGAAAGTGTTAGAGGAGGCAGGATGCATCGTGCGGGCAGGACTCATAACCCTGTTTAATTTGGCCTAGTTGCTGGAGAAAGCCGAAGCTCGGGAGCGTGAGCGAGGAAAAGAGGAAGCCCGCAAGTTACGAAGGAAGGAAGCTGCATTTAAAAGCATGTTGAAGCAGGCGGCTCCTCCTCTGGAAGGAGACAGCAGCTGGGATGATGTGAGAGAACAGTTTGTGCTAATGACTTTTGACAGTTGGTGAAGTTAAACCTAAGATTATCAGGCCTCATTCACACCATACATGCACTTAAAATTGCACTTGGAAGTTCAGTCGCTGTAGATCCGAGGGGGACAGGCAAGGAAAATAAAAAAACAGCATTTTAGCTTGCACATGATTGGATGATAAAATCAGCAGAGCTTCCCCTCATTTCAGATCTACCCCTCCGATTTACAGGGACTGCACTTCCAAGTGCACTTTCAGTGCAATTTGCCTTTCCTAAATAACCCCCATAGAAAACAAATGTTTTTTCCATGGTGTGAACGAGGCCTCAGTCTGTCATTATTCTATTGTAGATTCATTTACAGTAGAAGATTACTTGACTTAACACATTTCTATATATGTTGTAGTGGATTCATTCTTTGTTGATCTGAGAGTGCCTCAAATGAAAAAATGCTGAAAAACATCTGACAAAGTAGATAAAGTTTATGTAAAGCCAAATAATCACACAAAAAATAAGCTTTCAAATACAGTTTTTTATTCCCTTTATTTTAGCTGTTGATATTGCCAGCATCTTGCTCTTCGGAACATCTTAATCTATGTAGAAGCAGAGTTGTCACCTTAGGACGCATTTTTCTCTTTCTACCTGCTAGCTTACTGCAGCCGCACACTGTGCCTCTCTTCACTGTAGGCACAGGCTCAGAACCAGCCAGAGTGTCTGCGCCAGGGAGCATGGAATGTGTAGCCCTGTGCAAGCTTCCAAGCTTGTGAAAGTAGAGCTGCTCAACACAATTATTTAATATCTTTAAAATGTAAGTTTAAAGTATAACTAAAGGCAAAACTTTTATGGATTGGTTTGCGCAAAAGTTATAGCGTCTACAAAATAGAGGATAGTTTTATGGCATTTTTATAAATTTTTTTTTTTTACTAATAACGGTGGTGATCAGCAATTTTTATCGCGACTGCGACATGGCTGACCCGTCGGACAATTTTGGCGCGATTTTGGGACCATTCACATTTATACAGTGATCAGTGCGATTGCATTGATTACTGTGTAAATGGGGTTAACTGTGTCCTAGGGATGTGTTCTAACTGTAGTGGGGATGGGCTAGCTGTGACACATCACTGATCATAGCTCCCGATCACAGGGAGCTATGATCAGTGACAGTATCACTAGGCAGGCTAATGTAAACAAGCATCTCCCCGCTCTTCCTCTCCGTGAAATGATTGCCGGTATCCCCGCGGACATTGAGTCCACGGAACCCGCGACCTGACTCACGGAGCTCCCAGCCGGCGAGCACGCGATGGCACGGTGGCAAATTCAAAGGTTCAGGTACGATTGCCGTGTACAGGTTGGGAAATGGTTAAGAAAAAAAAAAAAACAATGATTTAATCTCATGATTTATTTTTCATGTATTCATTTTTATAAGGATTTAGTTATGCTTTCAAGTGAACTTTTGGAGTGGCTGTTTTTTTTTTTTCCAGAGATTAGTGGCTCAGATTAAGTAGAATCATCCAAATGTATCCCATAACAGGCTTTTATGGGTGAGTTGGAGGGTTATAGTAGCTGGACTATAATTTAGCCTTGTAGGATGATTGGTTTCTTGCTTTGTAAAAATGGTAGTGAAATGTAGTGGACAGCACAGAGCACCTACGGCACTGCCTGCACAGAGTTTGCATGTTTTCCCTGTGCCATGGGTAGGTACTTCACTTTTTGCTCAAAATCCAAAGACATGCTGATGGATTATTTAGCTCCTAAAACTGAGGGAAAAATTTTTTTTTATATATTTTTGGGGAATATTTATTATAGCAAAAAGCAAAAAATAATGTGTGTTTTTTTATTTTTATTATTGCTATTTTTTTTGTTATAACGCAAAACATAAAAACTGCAGAGATGATCAAATACCACCAAAAGAAAGCTCTATTTGTGGGAAAAAAATGTCAATTTTGTTTGGGAGCCAAGTCGCACGACCGCGCAATTGTCAGTTAAAGCGACGCAGAGCTCAATCGCAAAAAGGGCTCTGGTCTTTGACCAGCAAAATGGTCCGGGACTTAAGTGGTTAAAGTAGAACTATAGGCAAAACTTTTTATTTTTATTTTGGATAGAGCAAGGGAGGGTTATAACCATAATTTATTTATTTATTTTTTTGCCATCTGTGTCCCTTTGCAGAGATTTTCCTTAACTTCCAGTAGCATAGCCAAACAGAAAGTGAGAGGAAATCCCTGCAAACTGAGGGAATTCCTTGGGGACCCCCCAGGTCACCAGAACTAGTGTCCCATTTGGAAGATTTCCCCTCTATTACTTTTCTGGGGATTTATTTTTACTTTAATTTTTAATGATAATGGTAAACAGGACAAATAGAGACGGTGAATCTCTTCAATGGGAGTACAGACAGCAATACATTTGACCAGCATTCTAATCCCTCTCCACCTCATGAATTTGGCTGGAGCTGTGCATTTTCAGATGAAGCACTGTGATCAGCTGGAGCAAAGTTACATTATTTATCATGTTTGTGTTTTTATTTCTATGCGCCATTTAAAGGTTGGCTCTTGGCTGCATGTCTGAATGTGGTATATATTGTATGTCTGTGTTATCACTGGCATGCATCTAAAATGTTCTGTTCTGCTATTTATACAGGTCCGAGAGCGCTTTGTTGGAGACAGTGCATTCAATCAAATCACAGTGGAATCAGAAAGAATCCGCCTGTTTAAGGAGTTTGTTTTATCTATTGAAGTATGAGTGTTCTTTCAAATATACCCACACTTTTTGTTACTGTGCAGAAAATATAATGTGCCTAATACCTTTTTTTTTATTTTATTTTTTTTTTTATAAGAAAAAGAGCACTGAGAAAAGTTCTTTAACCATTGGCATTCAGTCAGAAATTATATTTCATTAGTTTAAATACAATTAAGTACATGTAATTGTGTTGTCCCCCTTTACATTTTAAAGCGCTGTGTAAACTGCTGGCGCTATATAAATTGTGTATATTAATAATAATGATATCAATGGCCATGCACTGTTAAAAAAAAAAAAAAAAGAGGACTTGAACTGTGTAGCTTACACAGTTCAAGTCCTCTTTCTTTTTTTTTTTTTTTTTAACAGTGCACGGACGTTGATATCATTATTATTATTATACGCGATTTATATAGCACCAACAGTTTACACAGCGCTTTACAATGTATAGGGGGACAACACAATTAAATTTCTGACTGAGTGCCCAGAAAACGCAAGTAAATGGGACTAGTCACTATATTTGCCTATATAGGATCTATTCCACTGATTTTTTCTTCATTACTAACAATACCTTGTTCCTGTGTTAGCACAGTAGTGACCAAAGCTCACGTCATATGTTGTAAAACTAGAAGTCAGGCAGTAGTGCAATAAATCAGCAGTCCCCAACCTCCCCTTCACCAAGGACCGGCCTCACGGAAGAGGAATCCTTTGGTGACCGGTTTTGGGGAGGAGGTGAGGGGTTGGAGGGAGCAGATTGGTGGCATAGAGTGTTGGCCACTCACATTTTTATTTGTATCTGTATTTATTTATTATTATGAGAATTTTTTTATCACTAATAATAAAAACATAATAATATATTTTTTCTATAACAATAATATATTTTCCATAGTAATAATAGATTGGCTGACCACATGAGCCCAAGCTATTATTATTATTGTTATTGAAAAAAAAGTTTATTAGAAAAGATATAATATTATGAAAAAATTTTGTTATACTGATTACATGAGCTCAATTTAACGACTTCAACCCCGGAAGGATTTGCCCCCTTAATGACCAGGCCATTTTTTGCAATACAGCACTGCGTTACTTTAGCTGACATTTGCATGATCGTGCGACGCTGTACCCAAATAAAATGTATGTCCTTTTTCCCCCACAAATAGAGCTTTCTTTTGATTGGTATTTGATCACCTCTGTGGTTTCAATTTTTTGTGCTAAAAACAACAATTTTGAAAACAAAAAAAAACTGTATTTTTTTTTTCTGCTTTAAGGCTTCATGCACACGAAACATTTTTACAACCTCTCCTGAACTATTTAACTTGACAGATAGTAACCCACTTTTAAAACATGCGTTTTGCCGTGTTTAAATGCCGCGTTTAGCTACATTTGCGTTTAGAAGCGTTTTTTTTAATCAAATAGTCAAAGTGAAAAACGCCAGTAAACGAAACGCGGCTAAATGCGAGTTACTGCATTTAGCGCTTAAAATGCCTATAAACCCAGCTTCTGAACTCATTGTCTTGCTTTCCAAAAAATGCCTCTAAACTCAACTGTCTAGAAATGACTGTGTATATGTACTAATAAGATAACATAGAGGAGAGTTCAGGGGCAATGAAAAACAAACAAATACCCAACTGCTTCTAAACGTCTGTGTACATAAGGCCTAAAAAAACTCCCAATTATTTAAAAAGAAAAAAAAAAAATCTAATTTCTTCATAAATTTAGGCCATTTTGTATTTGCTACATATTTTTGGTGCAAAAAAAATCCCAAAAAGCGTTCGGTTTGTGCAAAAGTTATAGCGTCTATAAAATAGGGAATAGATTTATGGCATTTTTTTTTTTTTTTACCAGTAATGGCAGTGATCAGCGATTTTCAACAGGATTGCGACGGACAGATCAGACACCTGACATTTTTGACAGTTGGAGCCAGTGAAATTATTACAGTGATCAGTGTTAAAAATATGCTCTGACATTGCACTAATGGCACTGGCAGGGAAGTGGTTAACATCAGGGGCGATCAATGGGTTAACTGTGTTCCCTCAGTGAGTTTCTAAATGTATGGGGGATGGGCTACCTGTGACAACACACAGATCTGTCTTCCTGCATAGCAGAAAGACAGGATCTCTGTGTGATCCCCTGTCAGAACGGAGATCTGCCCTGTTTACTATAGCAGATCCCCGTTCTTTCACTGCGGCTTAAGATCTCGGGAGCGGGCGGCAGACATCGGGTCCGCCGGACAGGCTGATTGGCTCCCCCGCTGGCCAATCGGGGCACATCCACAGATCGCGCTGTACAAGCCAACGTACAGCTACGGCAATTCGCACAGCCGAGCCAACCAGCCACAGTAGAACTGTGGCAGCTGATCAGCGTGCGGTTAATATTATAAATACTATTACTGAGAGACATGAACACAAAGAGGGGAGGGAGTGGTATTGCTGGGAGAAAGGGAGCGAGTGCCCTCTGGTGGTGGGTGGCAATGCATCAGACCCACAGCAGGGTCCCCCGCCGCCTAGAGAAGAGGCAGAGCCCAGGGGGCCACGCTAGTAGATCCAATGTAGATCAATGCCACTTTGTTAGACCTCAGTTTTTTAGCAGAATAGAATACAACCCCAAGTTTGGATGCTGTGTAAAATCTACATAAAAACAGAATGTAATGAATTTAAAAATCTCATAAAACCATATTTTATCATAAACCTATTAAATGTGATTTTGAAATTGATGGCAGCGACACGTCACAAAAAAGTTGCAACAGGACTATGAAGCCATGCTGTTGTCATAGATGCAGTACGTGGTTTAGCAATGTGCTGCTGAAAGTGATTGTAACGTTTTTTTTTTTTCGATAAAAATAAATAACATGTTATACTTGCCTGCTCTGTGCAGTGGTTTTGCACAGAGCAGCCCAGATTCTCAGGTCCCTCTTCTGGGTTACTGGCCCCTCCCTCCTGTTGAGTGCCCCCAAAGAAAGCAGCTTGCTATGGGGGCACCCAAGCCGAGCTGCAGCTCCGTGTGTCCTTTCAGACATGGATCTGCCATTCCGCCCCACCCCCACCCTCTGCTGATTGGCTGACTGACTTTAATTGGCAGCAACGGCAGCCAAAGGTGTCACTGCTGTGTCTCAGCCAATCAGGAGGGAGAGTTCCAGACGGCCGAAACACTTATGGACATCGCTGGACAGAGATGGGGCTCCAGTAAGTATTAGTGGGGCCGACGGGGGCTGCTACACACAGAACGTTTTTTATCTTAATGCATAGAATGCATTAAGATAAAAAAAAAGATGAAAAAAACTGACTTTACAACCCCTTCAAATAGTATTTTTGTAAAACATTGCATTCTGTTTTTATGTAGATTTTACACAGCGTTCCAAATTTTTGGAAATTGGGGTTGTACTTTAGAAAAAGGTTGTCTAGGTAAGCAGTAACATGGTTGCCTTAAAGTGACTGTAAAGTCTTGTTTTTTTTTAAATAACAAACATGTTATACTTACCTGATCTGTGGAGTGGTTTTTAACAGAGCAGCCCATATCCTCCTCTTCTCGGGTCCCTCTTCGGTGCTCCTGGCCCTCCCTCCTGACGAGTGCCCCCGCAGCAAGCAGCTTGCTATGGGGGCACCCGAGCCGAGTCACAGCTTCCTGTGTCCATTCAGACACCGACCCCCGGCTAGGCTCTGCCCCCTCTCTCTCCTTATTGGCTAACTGACTTTGACAGCAGCAGGAGCCAATGGAGCTCCGCTGCTGTCTCAGCCAATGAGGAGGAGAGTCCCGGGCGGCCGAGTCTCTCACACAACATCACTGGATAGAGATGGGCTCAGGTAAGTATTAGAGGGGCTGAGGGGGGCTGCTGCACACACACAGCTTTTTTATCTTAATGCATAGAATGCATTAAGATATAAAACCTTCTGCCTTTACAATCACTTTAAACACTTAAGAGGGCTAGATTGGGTGCAATACCCCTTATGGAAACTCTGGGTGCAGATAATAGGCTAAATGGCAGTGCAATAAATTGGAAGCGTTTTATTTTTTTTGTACTTTAACCACTTCCGAACCGCCACACGCCGATATACATCCTAACTTACCTATCCTCTTGTTCGGCCGGCGGTCTGCTTCAAGATAAAAGTGGTCTCTGTGGCGTATTCACCGCAAGATCACTTTTATCGGCGGAGGAAGAGGGGCCTTCTCCTGTTGAGCTCCGGTGTGCTCCTCCACTTACTGGAACCATGGGCAGCATGAAGACGAGTGAGGGGAAGATGGCCCCCACCCGTCTCCATGACATTGCATGGCAGAAGCGACGTCAAAACGTAATTTCCACCCATAGCTCTTAAAGGGACATTTTTTTTTTTTTATAATTTTTTTTTATTGCATTTTAGTGTAAATATGAGATCTGAGGTCTTTTTGACTCTAGATCTCATATTTAAGAGAGGTCCTGTCATGCTTTTTTTCTATTACAAGGGATGTTTACATTCCTTGTAATAGGAATAAAAGTGACACAATTATTTTATTTTTTTTTAAACAGTGTTAAAATAAAAAGTATAATAAATATGAAAGAAAAAACATTTTAAGAGCGCCCAGTCCCGTCGAGCTTGTGTGCAGAAGCGAACACATACGTGAGTAGCGCCCACATATCAAAAAATTTTCAAGCCACACATGTGAGGTATCGCTGCAATCGGTAGAGCTAGAGCAATAATTCTAAACCTCCTCTGTAACGCAAAACATGCAACCAGCAGACACGTTGGGTATCAATTTACTTGGCGTAACATTATCTTTCACAATATCTTTCATAATATAAAAAAGAAAAATTGGGCTAACTTTACTGTGGTCTTATTTTTTAATTCAAAAAAGTGTACTTTTTAAAAAAAAAATAAGTTTGCTTGTAAAACCGCTGCGCAATTATGGTGTGACAGAAAGTATTGCAACGACCACCATTTTATTCTCTAGGGTGTTAGGAAAAAAAATGGGGGTTCTAAGTAATTTTCTAGCATAAAACCCCGTTTTTAACTTGTAAACAACACATCTAAAAAAAAAAGAGGCTATGTGGTTAAAGCGCATAAAGTGCTGATGCAGTGGTTAAATGGAAATATTGAGGTATGGCACCGTGACTACTGATGCCAGATATTCCACTTGTCTTAGAAGGACAATAACTGACCTTGTGGATTTCATGTGAAACTTGTAAACACAAAGTTATTTGTTTAGGAATGCTAGGTCCATAATAGGATGAATTGGGTTATGGGATTTTGATCAGGCTTGAATATAATATTTTGACACTGAAAGGAGAGGGACAGGAACAACCACTCCCTGGGACAAGAGATGGTTCAGGGCAGTTTGTAAATCTGACTGTCCGTGGGCAGGTTTTGGTAAGTTTAAGCCCTTGTACACACGGTCGGACATTCTGACAACCAAATCCGTTGGATTTTGTCCGACGGATTTTGTCCGAAACTGTTGCATACGCACGGTCGGACAAAGTTTTCGGAAAATCCGATTGTACATAACGTGATGATGTTATTTCGTTACGACGGGACTACGTTCAGGCTAGTAGCCAATAGCGTTGGTCTAGGAATTTGATCTGAGCATGCGTGGCACTTTGTCCGTCGAAGTAGGCTACACATGATTGGAGTATGTCCGATCTGAGCATTTTGTCAAAAAATTTTACCGGCAAGTTGGAAAAGTTGGTCCGTCGGATATTCCCGACGGAAACAGTCCGATGGAGACCACACACAGTCGGAATATCCGACAAAACGGTCCGATGGGACACATTCCGGCGGAATCTCCGACCGTGTGTACAAGGGCTAAGAGAAGAAAACAATGAGGTTCATAGGACTTGAATGTCTATGACCCAGAAGAATGCAAACTGTAACATGCATGAACTCACACTCTTAGGTGTAAAGGTGCCCCTTCATTGTGGAGAGAGCTTTGTGGCAGACTTGGTGAGCTGTGCTCCAAGATGGAGATGAAGCCTGAGGGGAGCAGTGTTTGTTTTGATGAGGCAGAAGCCCCCCAGAAGAGGGGAGTTTTGGAGCCTTTAATTGTGAGAAGGACCTTTCCTCCTATGATAAATTTTATGAATTTGTCAAGTGGCTTACTAAAGAAACTTCCTCCTTCAAAGGGCATATGAGTGAGGTGTCTTTTACAGATAGCTCAGTTATCCCAATGTCCAACCATAAGATTCTGCACTTGCGTAGAGAAATGCAAATTTTTATCACGACATGTTTTAAGCCAGCCATATGCCGCGTACACACGGGCGGACTGTATGGCGTACTTAGTCCGTCATACAATCCGACGGACAGTCCGTCATACTTTTGACTGAACGGACTTGACCACACACGGATGCACAAACAGTCCGTCGAAAGCTTGCGCAATGCTGTGTACAGCACGTACGACGGGACTAGAAATAGGAAGTCCAATACACAGCAAAGCACCCTTCCGCCGTGTAAATCCTTTCTGAGCATGCGCCATTCTTAGTCCGTCGAACTAGCCTACTGACGAGCGGATTGTCCGCTGAAACCAAAGTACGACGGACAGAATTTCGAAAAATCCGAAATACTTAGTACGCCAGACTGCACGCTGAAAAAGTCCACTGAAGCCCACACACGAGCGGACTGTCCGCTGAAATGTGTTTCGACGGACTAAGTACGCCATACAGTCCGCCCGTGTGTACGCGGCCTTAGACAGTTCTCAGGCTTTCAGACTACAGCTTACAATACAGCTTCCCTTGTATGACTACAAGTCCTAGAAGATCATTTCTTATGGGGCTACAGGTCGCAGCAAGTACTGAAAGGTCACATCACACCACTTTTTTTGTGGCAGTGGGGGCCCTGGCAGATTTGGAGGAAAACTGAGGTAACAAGTGCACTGGTGCCCTCTCAGATGACTCTGACCACTGCTTACAGCAAGGGTACCTATATATGTGTCAGCAAGCCATTTCTATTTTGCACTGATGGCAGAGAAGTTATGTAGGGGATGAGGGGTTCCAAATACCTTATTTAGGTAGGGAGTGGCCTGGGTGCAGCCCCTCTGTGCAATGAATGCCCTGCGGGCGGGTGTGTTCTATACGGAACTGACTCCCTATACCCATCCTGTACGTTCACTACCTCCAGAACACCTTCCTCTAGGTACTTTGAGGAATTCTCATTTGCCATCACTAGGGTACAGTAACAGCTTTCCAAAATACTTGTCAGCTGTAAGATGAGAATTTTCCAATAGAAGGAGACGTGGAAGAATCCTCATCTGAAGAATTTACTCCTCATTAACCCCAGAGTCAGGGTTTATCTCAGACCCAGAAGGCCTTCATGAGTTTTCTGGTGGTAGTTGCCCAGACTAATTTGAAGTTACCTATTACTGATTCCTCTACTCTATAGGTTACATGATAGAGATCATGAAGCGGCATATCAAGGACGTTTTTTGTACCCAGACTTGGCTCACACTGACACGGTGTTCGTTTTGCCAAAAAGGTTTGCTCAACATTACTCCATGGAAAGGGAGTTCAATAAATAGTGTGGTATGCCTTAGGTAGATACAACAGTTTCTTATCGTAATATGACCCTTTTGTGCCCAGTGAAGGAGATAGTGGGATTTAAAGAGTAACTCCACTGTTGTTGAGAAAAAAAAAAAACAATCCCCTGTGGGCGATCTATATACATTGCAGGGATTTACGCAAACTTTTTTTGCAGAGTCCTACCTGTTTCTGCTCTGAAGAAAAAGCACAGCACAGAAACTTTTCCAATAGGGAGAAGTGGTCCCTTACCTACAGCATGGTTTCTCAACTCCAGTCCTCAAGTACCCCGAACAGGTCATGTTTTCAGGATTTCCCTCAAATGAAATGGCTGTGGTAATTACCAAGGCAGTGAAGCTGATCAAATCACCTATACAAAAATAATGGAGAGACTGAAGACATGACGTGTTGGGGGTACTTGAGAAATGGAGTGGTAATGGCTGGTGTAATTACTAAGGCAGTGAAGCTGATCAAATCACCTATACAAAAATAATGGAGAGCCTGAAGACATGACGTGTTGGGGGTACTTGAGAAATGGAGTTGGGAAACATTGACCTACAAGACACTATAAAAAAAACTGAGGACCCATGGAGTGGGTTAGGATTATAGGGGTACAACCAAGGAAGGCATGTCCAAAAGCTTTGCCAATGTTTAGTCAACTGAAGGTAGCCGCCTATAACTCGGTTTATGAATGTATAACCTGTGTAATGTACAATTAAGATACACACTTAACAATGGAGGATAGGTTTTTAACAAGTCTTCCATATACTAATACAGAGGTATTAAATGTAATCCGTTTTTTTAAGATAAAAGCAGACCATGCAAAAAGAGTCTTCATTTGATAAACAGTAAAAGAAAACACCTTGCTTTATACATAAATTTTAGCAATAGCGCCCTCAAAAATATAATTAAAATAATTCTTAAATAAACAATCAAGCCAGGTTCTTCAGGCTGCTGTTTGACCATGGCAACTTTAGATTGATAGTACTGTGTAATGCAGTAGTGCCTGATTGGCATAGGGAGGACGAGCACTGCAAGCCAATATAAGTTTAACTGTAGAGGAAAAGTACTTGTTTAAGCTTTGGATTTTTATATTTTTACTATATTAGCATGTGTATTTACTAGTAGAGCCTTTTTATTGGACATATTTCAGTTTTTATTTTTTTATTTTTTTAGAATGAATATCAGCATCATCACTTTAAAGGCAAGAAGCACTCAAAAAAATCTAAGAAACACCACCGTAAGCGCTCTCACTCACAGTCACAGAGTCCTGTGGAACGAGTGAAGAAGAAGACTTTGGACCTATTTAATGCATGGGACAATGCTGGGACTGTGGAGAAGGTGAGAACCTAATGTGGACATATGCCTTTAAATGGTTTATAGGCAATCACATAGCTAAATAACTGTTTTTGAAGCAGGTACATTGGTATTACCCAGTACACAGCACATGTTTGAGAATGGATGCCCTCCGAGAGGTGTCTAAGACAGGGACAGGTGGTCATAAAATAGATTTTTTTTGTCTGATCTAGATGATTTTATTATTAATAAAATATAAGGTCTGCATAGGTAGTTTGGTATCCCTTTCTTTTTTTTATTGTATTATTGAGATTGAGAGAGCTGGGTTGTTTATGTTGTCTGTGCTATACCTGTAGGCTTCTGAAACTGATGAGGAAAACCACCAGCATCGACCACAGAAAAGGAGGAGAAATAATTCAGGGTCAGGATCTGACATATCATCATCACTTGATTCAGGTACATCCTGTTTGTGTTTGCTTGTGGAGAAGGTAAATATCAGCGCCAGGCATTATGTTCATATTTCCTTTAACATTGGAAGTAAAAAGTGAATGTGTATGTTATCGAACTAGAGGACTATAAATGTTTTTTTACTGATCTATTACACATATCAAAGCCCCACTGCTGGCAAAATATGAGCGTGTCCTACTGCTTTAACCCATCCTACAGTGGTGTGAAAAAGTGTTTGCCCCCTTCCTCATTTCCTGTTCCTTTGCATGTTTGTCAGACTTAAGTGTTTCGGAACATTAAACCAATTTAAACAATAGTCAAGGACAACACAAGTAAACACAAAATGCAATTTGTAAATGAAGGTGTTTATTATTAAAGGTGAAAAAAAATCCAAACCATCATGGCCCTGTGTGAAAAAGTGATTGCCCCCCTTGTTAAAACATACTATAACTGTGGTTGTCCACACCTGAGTTCAATTTCTCTAGCCACACCCAGGCCTGATTATTGCCACACCTGTTCACAATCAAGGCATCACTTAAATAGGAGCTGCTTGACACAGTAAGGTCCACCAGAAGATCCTTAAAAGCTACACATCATGCCGAGACCCAAAGAAATTCAGGAACAATTGAGAAAGAAAGTAATTGAGATCTATCAGTCTGGAAAGGGTTATAAAGCCATTTCCAAAGCTTTGGGAATCCAGCGAACCACAGTGAGAGCCATTATCCACAAATGGCGAAGACATGGAACAGTGGTGAACCTTCCCAGGAGTGACCGGCCGCCCAAAATTACCCCAAGAGCGCAGCGACGACTCATCCAAGAGGTCACAAAAGACCCCACAACAACGTCCAAGGAACTGCAGGCCTCACTTGCCTCAGTTAAGGTCAGCGTTCATGCCTCCACCATCAGGAAAAGACTGGGCAAAAATGGCCTGCATGGCAGAGTTCCAAGGAGAAAACCACTGCTGAGCAAAAAGAACATCAAAGCTCGTCTCAATTTCTCCACAACACATCTTGATGATCCCCAAGACTTTTGGGACAGCATTCTGTGGACCGATGAGACAAAAGTGGAACTCTTTGGAAGGTGTGTGTCCAAGTATATCTGGCGTAGAAGGAACACTGCATTTCATAAAAAGAACATTATACCAACAGTAAAATATGGTGGTGGTAGTGTGATGGTCTGGGGCTGTTTTGCTGCTTCAGGACCTGGAAGACTTGCCGTGATAAAAGGAACTATGAATTCTGCTGTCTACCAAGAGATCCTGAAGGAGAATGTCCGACCATCTGTTCGTGTACTCAAGCTGAAACGAACTTGGGTTCTGCAGCAGGACAATGGTCCTAAACACACCAGCAAGTCCACCACCGAATGGCTGAAGAAAAACAAAATGAAGACTTTGGAGTGGCCTAGCCAAAGTCCTGACCTGAATCCTATTGAGATGTTGTGGTATGACCTTAAAAAGGCCGTTCATGCTCGAAAACCCTCTAATATAACTGAATTAGGACAATTCTGCAAAGATGAGTGGGCCAAAATTCCTCCAGGATGCTGTAAAAGCCTCATTGCACGTTATCGCAAACGCTTGGTTGCAGTTGTTGCTGCTAAGGGTGGCCCAACCAGTTATTAGGTTTAGGGGGCAATCACTTTTTCACACAGGGCCATGATGGTTTGGATTTTTTTTTCACCTTTAATAATAAACACCTTCATTTACAAATTGCATTTTGTGTTTACTTGTGTTGTCCTTGACTATTGTTTAAATTGGTTTGATGTTCCGAAACACTTAAGTGTGACAAACATGCAAAGGAACAGGAAATGAGGAAGGGGGCAAACACTTTTTCACACCACTGTACTTCACCAACCATTCTCCTTGTCGGGATCCTGAAAGGGCCTCCCCGCTGGACAGTCAAAAGGAAGTGTCCATGCCAATACCTGCATGATGTGGACACCACAAAAAAGACCCCACCAGAAATAAAACAGAAGAGAAAGGAGTTCAGGACTGAAGTGTCATGTGACTGTGACTTAAAGCCAAAAGTGGCTTATCTGCCTCCACCCTCTAGTGCCAAATTTAGCACCATCTGGGGGGGGGAGCGGGTGCCTGTTTTTGACAGGTACCTGCTCCCACTTCCAAGTGATCTCGACGCGGCGAGATCACCTGGAAGTTCGGCCCCCCCTCTTCCTTGCCCTGCCGACGGGCCATTTTACAAAGCGCCTCACACTTCATGCATGCGCAGTAGGGATCAGACTGTGAAGCTGCAAGGCTTCACTACTGGTTTCCCCTACAAGAAAAGGCGGCGGTAGTACCCGAGAGACAATTGGCTGGGATGCTGACATTGAGGGATGTCTCTCTTTTTTTTTTTGCTTAAAAAATAACAAACCTGTGATGCTTACCAGCTCTGTGCAGTGGTTTTGCATAGAGAAGCCCAGATCCTCCTCTTCTCAGGTTTCTCGTCAAAGCACTGGGCTCTTCCCTCCTGATAAGTGCTCCCACAGCAAGCAGCTTGCTATGAGGGCACCCGTGCCATGCCTCTGTATGTCCATTCGGAAAAAAAAACTGCCTTTACAACCACTTTAATGTTTATATCCTTTATGGGAAATACCTTCATTCCTATACAGTGGGCATTCAAAAAAATAACCTCCATATTGTAACATCCAAGTAAAAGCTATAACAACAACATGTCAGAATTTTTTTTTTTTTCAAAAAATCTGAAATCACGAGTTGGAAAAAGGATCACCCGCCTCCTAAAAATGACTTGTAAGCTCAGACAGGTGTAGCTAATCACCTTCTTAATGGCACACAAAGCCATTTGACTTTCAACTGTAATCATCTGTGGTCATATTGATTAGCTCAGCTTGAAAAGAGCTTTCCTGGAGCATTTCAGTCCCTGGTAGTGCAACTGAAGCAAACAACTATGGACGGCAAGGCATTGTCAAAAGATCTCCGGGATTAAGTTGTGGTCAGGCACAAGTCAGGAGATGGACACAAAAACATTTCAAAGGCTTTATCAATACCTAGAAGCACAGGGAAGTATATTATTAAAAAGTGGAAGGTAATTGGTACAACACAGACTCTCCCTGGATCAGGACATCTCTCCAAACTGGATGAAAAAGCCAGAAGGAAACTGGTCATAGAGGCTACCAAGAGGCCTACAGCAACTCTGAAGCAGTTGTAGGAATTTATGACAGAGTGGTCATTTTGAGCATGTGACAACATTATCACAAATTCTCCACAAATGTGGCTTGTATGGAAGTGTTGCAAGAAAAAAAGCTACTCCTCAAGAAAGGCCACATGCAGTCATGACTGAGCTTTGCCAAAATGCACCTTGAAGATTCCAAAGCCACATGGAAAAGGTGTTATGGTCAGATGAGACTAAAATTTAATTATTTGGCCTCAACGCCAAACGATATGTTTGGTGGAAATCCAATAGAGCTCACCATCCAAATAACACCATTCCTACAGTAATGGAGGTGGTAATATACTGTTATGGAGGTGTTTCTCTGCAGCAGGGACTGGAGCATGTCAGGATAGAAGGAAAAATGGATGGGGCAAAATACTGTCAAATTCTTAAGCAAAAACTGCTGCCCTCTGCCAGAAAGTTGTCAATGGGAAAAAGGTTCACCTTCCAACATGGTAATGACCACACAATGGTTGAAGGAGAAAATCCTTGCATCGCAAAGCCCAGACTAAAACTCCACTGAAAATCTGTGGCATGACTTGAAGACTGCAGTCCACAGACAGTCACCATCAAATTTAACTGAACTTAAAGGAGAAGTAAAAGCAAAAACCAGACTTATGCCGCATACACACGTAGCCAACTATCCGGCGGACTTAGTCTGACGGACTTCCCGCCGGACTGTCCGCCGGACTTTGCGAACGAGCTACTTATCCACACACGGCACTTTTTCAGCGGACTTCCGGGGGCCCCCTTTAATAAGGGGGCCCCCGGATACCAGCCCCCCACCCTATGTGAATGAGTATGGGGTACAATGTACCCCTACCCATTCACCTGTGAAAAAAAAGTAAAAAAAAACACAACACACATCTTCTGCTAGCTCTTTTACTAGCGGAGGAGCCCGGCTTTCTTCTTCGCGCGCGGCCCTCTTCTTCCGACTTCGGGGGTCTTGTCCCCCTCTTCGGTTCTTCTTGCGGTCTTTTGTCGCCGCTGTCGCCATCTTCTGTTCTTCTCTTCTGATGTTGCCTCGTCGCATCCTCCGCTCACAATGGCAAAGGACGCGGCGCGCGGTAACTTATATAGGGACATCACCGGATGATGTCCCCGCCTATTATGATGTCACAGTCCCAGAGGATGCTGGGACTGTGACATCATAATAGGGACATCACCGGATGATGTCCCCGTCTATTATGACGTCACAGTCCCAGAGGATGCTATATAAGTCGCCGCGCGCCGCCTCCCTGCCATTGTGAGCGGAGGATGCGACGAGGCAACATCTGAAGAGAAGAACAGAAGACAGCGGCGACAGAAGACCGTGCCATCGCCTGTAAAAGAGCTAGAGGAAGGCGCAGTGGCCCGGCAAGAAGAACCGAAGAGGGGGACAAGACCCCCGAAGTCGGAAGAAGAGGGCGGCGGCGGCGAAGAAGAAAGCCGGGCTCCTCCGCTAGTAAAAGAGCTAACAGAAGATAGCGGAGGAGTCTGGTGAGAAGACCCCCGAAGACGGACAAAAGACCCCCGGAGCTGTGCAATAAACTATTTTAACCCTTGTGTGTTGTTTTTTTTTACTTTTTTTCCACAGGTGAATGGGTAGGGGTACATTGTACCCCATACTCATTCACATAGGGTGGGGGGCTGGTATCCGGGGGCCCCCTTATTAAAGGGGGCTCCCGGATTCCGATAAGCCCCCCACCCGCAGACCCCGACAACCAACGGCCAGGGTTGTCGGGAAGAGGCCCTTGTCCTCATCAACATGGGGACAAGGTGCTTTGGGGTGGGGGGGCTGCGCGGTCCCCCCTTTCCCAAGGCACCCCCCCATGTTGAGGGCACGCGGCTCAGAAGGGGGGGAGCGCTCGCTCGTCCCCACCCCCTTTCCTGGCTGGCCGGGTAGCGTGCTCGGATAAGGGTCTGATGTGGACCTGGGGGGGACCCCCACGCCGATTTTTCGGCGTAGTGGCTCCCCTTTAACTCCATACCAGGTGACGGGGCCAGCGAAGGTGGCTACCTGGAGACACGCTCAAAATGAGCGGACTTTTCTCCGGGCGGGAAAAGTCAGTTCATTTCAAAAGTACGGCGGACTGGCACACACACGGCCGCATTGTCTGCCGAAATGCGAGTCCGGCGGAAAGATTGGAGTGCAAAACTACTTTCTAAGTCCACCAGACTTTTGGGTAAAAAAAAGTCTGCCAGATGCTACACACGGGGGGGGGATTGTCCGGCGGACTTGAGTCCGCCGGACTTTTCCACCGAATTGTTTGATCGCGTGTACGCGGCATTAGACTTACCGGTAACCCCTTC
Organism: Lithobates pipiens; assembly: GCF_037356315.1. Taxonomy (NCBI): domain Eukaryota; kingdom Metazoa; phylum Chordata; class Amphibia; order Anura; family Ranidae; genus Lithobates; species Lithobates pipiens. Next base: position 539,901,206 of record NW_027507748.1, read on the forward strand.
CAGGAGTCTTCCAGGACAACCTCTGTGACATAGGGCTCCTCCCTCCGGGACAGGAAACACATTCACCCAAATGGTTAAAAGGAGGTCCTCCAGGCCTTCCCTTCAGTTTCCACAAGAACCACCGGAAGGCTCTGAAAGACATAACACACTGGCACAACATTAGTATATCCCCTTTTGCTCCCGCTATAAAACTCTGGGTGGGAAACCAGGCTGTCCTGAAAGACTCCTAGAAAAAGAGTTACCGGTAAGTCTAACTCCGGTTTTCTCTTATCTTCCAGGACAGCCTCTGAGATGGTAAGCATGAAACTTACTCTGTTAGGGTGGGTCCACTGCCTGCTGGAGGACCTTTCTCCCAAATGCCTGATCTTTATCAGCAGCCAGGTCCAGACGGTAATGCTTTGCGAACGTGGAGTAGCTGGACCACGTCGCTGCTCTGCAGATCTCTTCCGGAGTGGCACCGGCCTTCTCTGCCCACGAAGCTGACACCGCCCTAGTTGAATGTGCCTTAACTAGAGGCGCTTGCCTCCCTGCCAACCTGTATGCCTCTAAAACCGTCATCCTAATCCATCTGTCGATGGTGGATTTAGATGCCTTAAGTTCTTTGCGTGACCCCGCAAAATTCACAAACAAAGATTCCGACTTCCTGAAGTCTTTGCTAATCTTTGAATAAACTAAAAGGCTATGCCTAACGTCAACTAAACTGAGTCCTCCTTCCTCATCACCTTCCGAGGAGGAGTAAAATGTTGGCAGGATAATGTCTTGAGTTTTATGAAAAGTAGAAGAAACCTTGGGGAGGAAACTAGGATCTGTTCTAAGCACAACCCTATCCTCCAAAATCAACAAAAAAAGGCTCTCTAATCTAATCCTGCAACTCACTCTTCTGGCTGAGGTAATTGCAATCAAAAAATCTGTTTTTAAAAATACCCATTTAGCATCAGATTTCTCCAGAGGTTCGAAGGGACTCTTTGTAAGTGCACCAAGTACCAAGGATAAATCCCAGGAGGTACAGGCTCTGGCCTTCACTGGCCTGGACCTGGAGAGGGCTTTAAAGAAATTCTTTACAAAACGATCTTGCTGCAGGGGGACCTGAAGAAAGACGCTTAAATAGGCAGCCTGTACCTTCAAGGTGCTGACAGAAAGCCCTAATTCCACTCCTGCCTGGAAGAAGTCCAGCACTCCGGAATACCTGGATCTTCCTGCCCCGGTTCTGCTAACCAGGAATTGAACCTCTTCCACACCTTGGTGTAAATGGCCCTGGTCACTGGCTTACGGCATTCTAAGAGAGTCTTGATGACCCTTTCTGAAAAACCTTGGGCTCTTAACAGCTGTTCCTCAGATACCACGCTGTAAGTCTGAAGGTCTCTATTTGAGGATGCCCGATAGGACCCTGTGTAACCAGATCCTCCCTCCTCGGAAGATGAATCGGAGGATATATTGCCAATCTCTTTAGGACTGCAAACCAGGCCCTTCTTGGCCAAAACGGGGCTATCAGAATGGGATCCGTTACCTGGGTCTGAAATTTCTGGAGGACTGCCGCAACAAGCCTTACTGGGGGAAAGGCATAGCTCCCTTTAAATGAACCGCTGACAGCGACACTAGATTCAACTCGGCCCAAGAGAAAATTTCTCCTGCTATCTTCTGCAAAGCAGGGCTCCTGGTCCCCCCCCCCCCCCCCGCTTGTTTATATAGGCAACAACTGCATTGTCCGACCTTACTTGGAGGTGTTGTCCCCTTATTTTTGCTGGAAGGCTACTATCGCCCTCTGTTCTGCCAGCAATTCCCTCTGATTTGAGGTCCATCTGGTTTCCACCTGAGACCAAGATCTTTGAGCCAGATCTTTTTCCAGGTGTGCACACCAGCCGAAAGAGCTGGCGTCTGTTGTCATTGTCAGCACCAGAGCTATTGGTCTGAACCACAACAGACCCCTGTCCAACTTGTGACTGGTTCGCCACCACCACAGAGTCCTTTTGACCCTGGTGGGTATCAGCATGGGTTGATCCAAACCCTGCTGGCTGCCATCCCAGCAACGCAGAAGGAGAGCCTGCAATGGGCGTTGGTGAATCTTTGCCCAAGGGACTGCTGGAAAACAGGATGTCATTAAGCCTATCACTCTCATGACATCTCTGACCTGGGCTTCCTGATTGGTCTGAAGCCGCGCTACTGCCAGACCTACCTTCTCTATCTTCTCTGATGGGAGAAAAACCTTCCCCTCTACAGAGGAGATTCTGTAACCCAGATACAGTACTTCCTGGGTTAGGATCAACTGGGACTTGTCCAGATTGATCAACCAACCAAGAGAAGGCAGGAAGTGTTGCGCTTCCTGAAGATCCTCTTCTAGCTGCTGGTAAGGCCGGGCGACAAACAGAAGATTGTCCAAATAGGGGATCACTGTAATGGGCTTGACACGCAGCAGAGCTAGGGCTTCTGCCAGGACCTTTTTAAAAATCCTGGGAGAGGATGCTAGGCCAAACGGAAGTGCCCTGAACTGGAAGTGGAGAATTTCCGAGTTCACCTTGACTGCCAATCTGAGGAATTTCTGGAACTCCTGATGTATCGGTACATGCAAATATGCATCCCTGAGATCGATCGTTGCCATAAAGAAATCAGGAAACAGGAGGTTCGTTATCGTAAAGATAGACTCCATCCTGAACCGCTTGTACCTGATAAACCTGTTCAGGGGCCTGAGATTGAGGATCAACCTGAATTTGCCTAATGGCTTTCGAACCACGAACACATGGGAATATACCCCCTGTCCGTGTTCTGCATCTGGTACTCGGCTGTTTCCCAACAGCAGACTCAGAGCTTCTGCCTTCTCCTGGTCTCTGGGTAACTTGGTTACTAAGAAGGTAGGTGGGGGAATAGCACTGAACTCCAGCTCCTAACCGTTTTCTATCATCTCTAATATAAACGGACTTGAAGTTGCGCTGGTCCATTTGTGGGAGGAAATCCCCCAACTTTCCTCCCACTGGAACACAGGAGTCACTGGGATTTTGAGCTGGTTTGAGGAGGATTGAATAGTATTCCTCCTCTGCCACGACCCTTGTGACCCGACCAGTGTTTTTTAGGCCGACCCTCTCTCTCCTGCTGGGTTTGTTGCCTAATCCCTCAAAACCCTCAGGCTTCTTTTTCTCTGGAAAGGCTTTCTTTTTGTCCTGGGTACGTTCCAGGGCCAAAAAGGTGGTCGCCTGAGAAAGGCAATCCTCAAAGCCTGAGCTTCGATGCTGCATCTCCTGACCAGGCTTTCAGCCATACAGCCCTTCTTGCCTCGTTAACCAAAGCCGCAGACCTGGCTGCTGGCTTTACCGACTCTGCAGAAGCATCAGCTAGGAACCCAACTGCCTTAAATGGGAAGGTCCCAAATGTCATCATCTATGTCAGGGGTGTTCCCCAGCTAACTCTCCTGGAGGGTACAGGAGGAGACCAAAAGGAGATGACTATACAGAACTGAAGTAGGCTTCTCTGAGCTTTCTGTCCTGAGCAAATGTTCCAAGTCAGATTGTTTCGACCATAGGGAGGCATGTGGGAATTGGTAGCGGAAAGCATGGGACAACCGAAGGGATCTGAACAAGTAAGTGGTCGGGACAATATAAGCGGAGGAAAGAGAAGTGAAGGGCTGCAGGGAGCAATTTATGACTACTTAGGAAACAAATACCATACTGGTGACCCCACAATGGGGATAAAACATTTTTACGGAAGGGAGTTTAACAAGACTCGTGGCCATTCATTAAAATTAGATGAAAACAGGTTGAACCTTAAACTTCGTAGATGGTTCTTTACTGTAAGAGCGGCAGGGATGTGGAATTCCCTTCCACAGGTGGTGGTCTCAGCAAAGGGCGTCAGTAGTTTCAAGATAGTTTAGATAAGCACCTGAATGACCACAACATACAGGGAAATACAAGGTAATACTGACATATAATCACACACATAGGTTGGACTTGTGTCTTTTTTCGACCTCACCTACTATGTAACTATGCAAGTGTAATTTTGTACTTGGCCCATACTTGTGGATCTGGTAATGCGTAGAAATTAGATCAATTTGGATTGCATCACACTGGAGTATTTGGGGATATAGTATTACTTGGTAGGTTTTTATAAACTTGAATCACTTTCTAGGCCTTCAGAGTGGTAACCATACAGGGGGTAAGGGGCCTCCAAAAAGATGTTGGAGGGCCTCCAAAGTGTTCAGTATTGCCACCTCCAAAATTGTGCGTATTAGACCAGTCAGGGCACAGCCACCGCCTCGCTGTTACCAACTGCGTGGCTAAGAATATTTGTGGTAGTCCGAGAAGGCTAAACCCCTCCTTGAGGTGAGTCTCAAAGTGACCAATTTGTATCTTGGAGGAAGGGATCCCCACATAAAAGAGACAGTTTAGTTGGTAGAAAAAGGCTTTTGGAATCCAGTGAGGGGAGTGTCTAAAAAGATAAGTACATTTCTGAAGTATTTAAATTTTTATTAAATGTTTGCACCTTAACAGGGACGAGGGTAAGTTCTCCCATGCTTTTAGCTGAGCCTTCGTAGACTGATACACTGGGAAAAGATTAAGACGAACACAGCAGCACAGAATATGATCACACCCAAATATCTGAATTCTTCAACCCACTGCAAATTGTAATGTTCGCAAGGCAGAGTGCAGGCTTCAGGGTCATTTGGGAATAGCAGAGATTTGGACCAGTTAAACTTTAACCCTGTGATATAGGAGAACATTTCCAGAGTGTGGAGGGCTCCATCCAATGAGAGACCCAAATCATTTAGGAACAATAACAAATCGTCCACATGCAAGGCTACCCTCTCATCCAGCCAGGCACTCCATAGCCATCGGATGAGTGGAGAAACTTGTAGGCCTCGGCCATGGGTTCCATAGTGATTACAAACAGGGCCAGAGAGAGAGGGCAGCCCTGCCGGGTGCCCCTATACAGAGTAAATGGTGATGACAAACCGCCCCCAATCTTGATGTATTGTTGGCAGCCAAAGTATATAAATCAGGGGGAACCCCATCCATCTCAGAACTTTCCACAGATAAGGCCATTCAACAATGTCAAACATCTTCTCTCTATCCAGAGAGACAACCACTCTGGAACCCATATTAGAATGTTGAGCGTGAATATTTGTAAATAACCTACGTAAACAACATTACTGTTTTCTCTTATATTTACCGACCGACACAGCTCCTCTCTGTAACCTAATGGGTTTGTTAGCCTGCCATTAGGAGAACTAGGCAAAATTGTAACACATTATACAGAACTTTCAGTCCCACCCCGGGGGGCAGATCCTGTGCTAACAACCCTCCCTGCTGCCCCAGCAGACTCCGTTTTATTTTGCCTAGTGAAGGAGAATGACCTAGGAACCCTGCGGGCCCTTTGGTCCATTTTTTTGATGCAGGATTGATGCTTTTGCACAAGATGGAAGCTCCTGGGATCTTCTTTCAACTGCCGGCTGGGTGACAGGCTGGTTGAGTTATCCTTGTAGTCCCCCCAGTCCGGCCATCGAGCGTGTGCAGGTCGCAGCTAAGGCTCAGCAGGCCACGACATACCTCAGCTCCAGAGGTGGTCGGTGAGCTTTAATGCTCCGGGGTATACATATGACTGGGCTACTGATGTCTGGATCACAGTATACCGGGCCAGCAGTCACCCTGTAACTGCGCAGGAGTGGGTCTGTGATGGAATGTCTCCCAGCTCTTCAGGACTGGTAAGTACGGCTCTCCCTCCTCGGGGGGTTGAGCAGCTGGGCATTCCCTGGGAGGTCGATTTGGGGGCCACCTCACCTCCTTCTCTTCTCTCCCACGTCCCTATCTCCCCCCGGCTGCATGTGTTTGTATGGGGATAGCTGGGTCTCTCACCTGTGGGGGGTCTGTGTGGCTAGCGATGGTCCTGGTCCCTGTGTGGGGGGGTCCCAAAAGGTGTCTGGGGGGTATTCTTGCTGGTTTAAGGCAGCACTGTTCGATGATTTTTTTCTTTCACCGCATGGAACTGTTGGGCGGCCGTTTTGACTGTGGGCAAAGCAGGTTCCCCTTGTGAGCCTCAGCGGCCATTTTCTAGGAGATTTTCCTATAAGTTGCACTGGCAGGCATTTATTTGAAGCCCGAGCGCTCTTTTCACCGCAGTTCTCTTGTGACAGCATTACATGTGCTCTCGCATGCTGTTTCCTGTGTCCACTGTGTATACAGGACGCTGGATGGCAATTCCCTGAACGCTGGTGCAAGCTCTGCAGATCGTTTCACCGCTATTTTCTACAGCTGCTGCTGACACAGTTTCCTCACTCTGCACTTGGGTAACCTCCTGGGGACTACAGGCACGGCTAGTGACCATCACAGAACGCCCCGGGGTGGTGAGTCTGGCACTAGGGAACCCCCCCCTCCGGCGGTGGCAGCAGGAAGGTGGCACCCTCACTGTCCTAAGTCCCCTTGCAGGTGGCAAGACAGGGTAGGGTCAGCATGGCTTCAGAAACTGGTGTTTCTTCCCCTAAAATCCAGGCTATTGCAACTGGGTCACCTGTGGATAGCTCTGGGCCCATGGACACCCTGACGGCGATCCTTAACTTTTTTTATTGCTAAAATAGAGGCAGTGCGTGGAAGGAAAGGTGTGCGTAAAAGGCCCCTGCCCTCCCCCGTCCTCTGAGAGCTCTGATGCAGACTCGGGCCCTGCTGCGGCTAGTGACCCCTGCTCTGACCTATCAGACGAGGCTGACCAGGACCATTCGGACAGTGAGGATGATTCCGGGTCCGGGCACGACAAAGCGCTTGTTGGAGCACTTATGACAGCTGTGCGTGATACCATGAAGATCCAGGAGCCAGCGGATCCCTCTGCTGATGTATCAGTCCCTTTTGGGTCCCGCAAGTCAGCACGTTCACCTAAAGTGTTCCCGTATTTGAGTTAATTTGACAAGTTCATCTACAGGGAATGGGGTCGGCCGCAAAGACCCAAAAACATGGCGGTTACCCCTTTGGAAAGCCTTCTCAAAAAATGGTCGGCTCCTCCGGTCGTGGACCCCCCGGTATCTAGGTTAAATAAAGTAATCACGATCCCGGTTGAGGGGACTCCTGCATTCAAGGATCCCACGGATAGGAAGGCTGAGGCGGTGGCTCCTTCCTTGTTTACGGTTGTGGGGCCAGTCGTGCGACCTGTACTGGCATCCGCACTGGTGTCGCAGACACTGACTGAGTGGGCAAAACTTTTGCACCGCAAATTGGGAGAGCAAAACGCCTCCCCTGTCTGCGTGGAACTAGCACACCAACTAGTGCAAGGCCTTAAGTACGTTTGTGACGCAGCCCTGGATACTCTCCCTGTTATCCAGGGCTTCAGTGTCAGCTGTGGTGCTGAGGCGCCTGATTTGGCTTAAATGCTGGTCTGCTGACCAGGCATCCAAGAAAGCCCTGATGGATCTTCCCTTCCTTTGCAACCGGCTCTTTGGAGCTTCGTTGGATGCCATTATTAAAAATGCCACAGGCCAGGAAGGCTAAGGAGCCACGTCGCAGGCAAGGGCCCTCTGTTTCCGCTTTAAAGCATCTTTTTTGTCCGCCCGGTGCTTCGACAAAACATTCCCAGCCCGTCAGGACGTCCACGGACGGTCAAAAGCATCCCTGGAACCGCAAGCCTAACAAGCCTGCGAACAAAAGTGCTACTGCATGAAGGTTTTCCCCCACCCACATATCGGGTGGGGGGTCGCCTTCGGGAGTTTGCAGCCCGGTGGACCTCCCGGTTATCCGACCAATGGGTCTGCGACCTGATTTCCACAGGCTACAAGATAGAGTTTCTCTCTTGGCCGCCAAACAGATTCTTCCCCTCCAGCATACCCGCGTCCCCAGTTCGCCAGGAGGCCCTGTTAGGGGCAGTAAGGGACTTGCTGAATCGGGGGGTGATTGTACCAGTTCCGGTATCGGTATCGGAACGCTTCCAGGGGTTCTACTCAAATCTGTTTGTGGTTCCCAAGAGGAAGGACTTAAAAGCCCTCAATCACTTTGTAAAAGTGCAGAGGTTCAGAATGGAATCAGTTCGCTCAGTAGTCACTGTACTCCATCAAGGGGACTCCCTGGTGTCCTTGGACATCCAGGATGCGTACCTGCACATACCCATATGCCTTCGGCATCAAAAATTTCTGCGTTTGGCAGCCGGGGAAACCCACTACCAGTTTGGGGCTCTTCCTTTTGGCCTGGCATCAGCCCCCCCGAGTCTTTACCAGAGTACTGGCTCCAGTATTGGCGTTGCTGCGACAACACGGGATCACGATCATGGGTTACCTAGACAATCTCCTCCTGAGAGCATCTGCCGCCTCAGAATTGGAATAGGATATGGTGATCCCTATGCAGACTCTGCGAGAATTTGGGTGGCTGTTGAACCTAAAGAAGTCGGTGGTTGTACTGACCCAGCGTCTGGAGTACCTGGGTTTACTATTGGACTCCAGGGAAGCAAGGGTCTTTCTCCCCTCAGACAAATTGCAGACTCTCAGATCTGCGGTCAAACTACTGATGAACTGCAAGTGGCCGCCGCTCCGCTTTTGAATGGGAGTACTGGGGCTCATGGTAGCCTCCTTCGAGGCAGTACCTTATGCCCAGTTCCACACCAGAGTCCTGCAGAAAGAGATTTTGACAAAATGGGACAAATCTTCGTTGTCCCTGGATCGACATGTCCAGGTGAGCCAGCTAGTCAGGGACTCTCTGATCTGGTGGTTGAGGTCCCCGGTTATTCAGTCCGGAAAATCGTTCCTTCCTCTGAAATGGACAGTGATCACTACGGATGCCAGTCTATCAGGCTGGGGTGGAGTGATGGGGATTCAGTCGGCTCAGGGCCTCTGGTCAACGGACGAATCTAGGTTGCCGATCAATCTGCTCGAATTGAGAGCGATCAGGCTGTGCCTCCACACATGGTCGACGTGTCTTCATGGCTGCCCGACCAGGATACAGTCAGACAACGCCACAGCTGTGGCGTACATAAATCACCAGGGGGGACAAGAAGCTCAGCTGCTGCTCGGGATGTCGCTCACATACTTTGGTGGGCAGAGCGACACGTTCCGGCCCTGTCAAAAATTGGCAGGTGGACTGAGTCGACAGATGCTGGACCCAGGAGAATGGGCGTTGCATCCAGAGATATTCAGGCGGTTGTGCCTGAAATGGGGCACACCAGATGTGGATCTATTGGCCTCCCGCCTCAACCGGAAGGTGCAGAGATTCGTGTCCAGGACAAGAGATCCATGGGCAGACGCGTCAGACGTGCTGGTGGCTCCATGGGATCAGTACCAGCTGATCTACGCCTTTCCTCCGCTAAAGCTGTTGCCACGCCTGCTCCACAGAGTGGAAGCCGAGGGAATCCCGGTGATCCTGGTGGCCCCAGATTGGCCTCAGCGGCCCTGGTACACAGACCTAGTGCGTCTGGTGGCAGACGCTCCCTGGCGACTGCCACTGCGAGAGGACCTCTCATCTCAAGGTCAATCTTTCACCCTGCTTTACCATCGCTGGCTTTAACGGCATGACTGTTGAAAGCCAGGTGCTGAGGAACCGGGGTCTGTCGGACTCGGTGATTCCGACTATGTTGAGGGTGCGGAAAGCTTCAAGGAAGATATACCATCATACCTGGAAGGCCTATATCTCCATGTGTGAGGAGAAAGGGTGGCATCCACGCTCCTTTTCTATATCCAGCATACTGCTGTTTCTTCAGCAAGGTGTAGACCAGAAGTTGGCGTTCAGCACCATTAAGGGGCAAATTTCAGCTCTGGCTGTCTTTTTTCAGCGACCCCTGGTGTTTCATTCATTAGTGAGTACCTTTGTTCAGGGGGTGCGACATGTAGTCCTTCCTGTGCGTCCACCGTTACCTTCATGGGATTTGAACCTGATGTTGTCGGCGCTTCAAAAGCCGCCGTTTGAGAATATCAGGGAGATTCCCTTGTTGACCCTTTCACAGAAGGTGGTTTCCCTAGTGGCCATAACATTGGCCAGGAGGGTTTCAGAATTGGCGGCCTCGCCCTGCAAGTCGCCTTCTCTGATCATCCACAGGGATAAGGTGGTGTTGCGTCCGCAACCGTCCTTTCTACCGAAGGTGGTCTCGGCTTTTCATATCAATGAGGACATTGTATTACCATCGTTGTGTCCTCAGCCGAAGCATCCCAAAGAGGTGGCCCCGTCACGCTCTCGACGTGGTTAGGGCTCTAAAAGTGTATTCGTCGGCCACAGCTCCCTTTCGGAAGTCAGACTCGCTGTTTGTTTCAGTGGCTGGTCTGGTCCAAAGAAGGGTATGGCGGTCTCGTCGGCCACCATTTATAGGTGGATCAGACAGATTGTAGTACAAGCCTACGCCTTGAAGGGGCAGGAGCTCCCCTTTCTGGCCACGGCCCACTCTACAAGGGCAATTCGGAACGTCTTGGGCCTTCCAACACCAAGCGTCAGTCGTTCAGGTGCGTAAGGCGGCGACCTGGTCGTCTGTCCATACGTTTACCAAGTTCTACAAGGTAGACGTCAGTGCATCAGCTGATGCCTGTTTTGGCCGCAAAGTTTTGCAGGTGGCCGTGTAGTTGCAATTGAGATTTTTTTCCTGTTTTTTTTTTTTTTAATATAAAAACGCAGTACTGTTTGTTAATGCACCGTTGCATTACTTCCGCAAAAAGGTTCTGGTGTTGGGGATCTCTCCTGTTGAGAATACCCGGTTATATGGCGGTGTGTTTTTTCGTACACTGCTGTTTTTTTGTGGGTTTAGTTTCACTAGTTCCCACTTGCCATGGTGGATGAAGTTTTAATGCTGTTTTTTCCCACCCCTCGTTTGGCACTGCTTGGGGACGCCCCATTTAGTTACAGAGAGGAGCTGTGTCGGTCGGTGAATATAAGAGAAAATAGGATTTTTGTACTCACTGTAAAATTCTTTTCTCTGCAATTCACCGACCGACAGCACCCACCCCTCCTTTTCTCTGTTATACTTCTTGTTGATGTACTGAGTCTGCTGGGGCAGCAGGGAGGGTTGTTAGCACAGGGACCGCCCCCCAGGGCGGGACTGAAAGTTCTGTGTATTGTGTTACAATTTTGCCTAGTTCTCCTAATGGCAGACTAACAAACCCATTTAGTTACAGAGAGGAGCTTTGTTGGTCTGTGAATTACAGAGAAAAGGATTTTACGGTGAGTACAATAATCCTATATATATATTTTTTTTAATTCATTAAACTTTTTTTCCTTTGAAAAATTGCAGTGTGACATAGAATGTTGCAATGACCACCATTTTATTCCCTAGGATCTCTGCTAAAAAAAAAAAAAAAAAAAAAAAAAATTATATATATTTTATATAATGTTTGGGGGTTCTGAGTAGTTTTCTAGCAAAAAAAATATGATTTTTGCATGTAGGAGAGGAATGCCAGAATAGGCCCAGTATGGAAGTCGTTAAAAAGGTCCATTCTTGTGACTTCGGCTAGGTGCAGTTGAAGCTCCCTCTTGGCAGATTCAAGTAAATCGAAATTCTCAGCACTGGGATTAGAGTTATAGCAACTAGATTCATCTGCTTCCTTGTCCTGCAGGATCAACACTGTAGTGGCCTAATCCTTTTTAACAGCAATTATTGAGGAGATATAATGACCCCTTGTAAAAGCATCTCATTCAGTGTCTGGAGAGGAAGAAGCCACATTAATATTCCTGCAAAGCAGGGGTGCTTTTCCAATGATGTCCGGGTGGGAGATCCAGAGCGTTCCCAAAAGCCACACGGACCCATTACGACAGGGCCGAGTCTGAAGGACTAACTTTAGGGGGCAATGGTCAGATAACCTACTGGATAAACAATTAGCCTTAAGGACATCCACTAGAAGAGAGGGGTTGGCAAAAGCCAAATCAATGCGGGATGAGGTTTTGTGCGTGGAAGAAAAACAGGAGTACAATTTTACTGTAGAATGGCCATGTTTCCATCGCCATCCTCTGGTGAGACTGGCTTTCCAGAGCCCAATTCAATAGATCACCCGAAAAGCATTTAGCAGGGCTGGACTGATCCAAATCAGGTGACAGATTTGAAATCTATCATAATTAACAATTTAACAGGGCAATGAGGGGTTATCTTCTTCAATATGGTATATAGCAGCTCAGATGAAAAGGGAGGGAATATATAAGGTATAAGGCCACTATCAAAATACTTTTGTTGCCATAATGTCATCACCACAGTGACATATTTGCTATGAGGATCAGGATTGCACATTATCAATTACAAAAGGCAGAGATTGAAACTTCCCTGGCGGAATTGGAGTATGTGGTGCGAAAGACCTTTTGTATCCAGTGCTATAATTTTACTGCCCATGAGATGTGTTTCTTGGGGAGCCTGAAGTTTAAGATACTGGAACAATAAAGCTCTTTTGAATTTCTAGTTCAAGCCTCTAACATTCCAGGATACAATTTTTATAGTTTTAAAGATACTTAAGGCCATGATAGTAAGGGAATGAATGTACTGGAGGCATGAATGAATCTGGAGCAAGCGAACATCTGATGAGCAGCAAGCCAATGCCATGACATTAAAATGAGAAAAAAAATAAAAATCGAAAAACAACCTAAGCACTACTGTGCAAGCCCTGCCCATACCCGACCCCATTCAAGAATGAGAATGGTAGCAGGTAGGGACCCTAATCCCAAAAAAACTGTTACCTGAACTGGTCACAATCAACACCAGGGGTCCAAAAAACAATGCCGCCAGGTAGAAAAAAAAAAGCAGAGAAGACTCTTCAATATCCCAAGTGGTGTAGGCTGTTGAAAGAAGTTGAAGTGGAAGCACCAGAACGGCGCAGTTCAAAGCTTCAGTAGGTGGGCCCTCCTCGTGTAAGGATATGTGCAGCAGCATCCTGAGACCCCCATAGGTATAAATAAGAGGGTAACACCGTGGAACACATGCCTAATGATAGCCCCCCAAAAGGCAGCAGAAATGTGCATATGCCAAAAAATAAACAAACGTAAAGAAGCAAAAATTTTGAAAACTTGAGAATTTGCTGTAGGTTGGCAAAGAAGTCAACCAGACATCACTAACAGGTAGGTAGATCCTGGACTTAACAAGTATCCAGCCAAGTGGAGGCCGCATCGGGTGATTCAAAGAACCGTGCACAGTCACCATCCACGACTCGGAGCCTGCTAGAATACAAAAGGCTGAACTTAATACTCTTCTCTCTGAGGCATCTGCGGTCCTCTGTGAACAACCTTCGACGCTGTTGAATTTCCGAAGAATAATCCGGGAAGAATAGAATTTTGGAATTCTCATATTGGAGATCCGGTTTGTTCCTTGCAGCAGCCAGGATCCTGTCATAGTCTCGATAATTAAGCATGTGTAGCAGAAAAGGCCTAGCTGGAGCACTCAGCACAGGTGGAGTAGGGGGGACCTTATGGGCCCACTCAACCACGAATGTTGGTGGGAGATCTTGCATATCCAGGAGCTGGGCCAGAAAGGTTTCACCGAACTCCGCCCATCTTGATCCCTCCGCACGCTCTGGTAAACTCAGGATCTGCATGTTGTTGTGGTGGAGATGATTCTCCATGTCTATGGCCTTTTCCTGCAGCGCTCTCTCCTGCTGTTAAGCTTGTAGGTATGGGGAATCCACCCTGAGCACATACTCCTCCACTTATGATATACGGTCCTCCACTTCCGACAGACAGGAGCAGAATTTGTCTAGATCATACCTACTCAGACCAATCAATGCCCGTTGGCAGGAAACCCATCTTGGCCATCAGTGTCTCTTTGGAGGCAGTGATAGATGCCAAGATCTCCTCAGTTATGGACCCATCAGCGACAGGATCCCCTGGAGATGTTTGTGTTGCCGCTGACATGGCTGCAGGCCTCATGTCCAAGATGGCCCCGGAAGAAAAGGGGTAGGGAGCACCAGCCTGTCTCCTCGTGGTGCGCAGCTTGCCCAGAGACATATGGATCACGGGTGACAAGCGATTCTGCCAAAGGGGAACCAGCATATCTGAGCTGAAACGCCACACGTCTGGTCCTGTTAACATCCTGGCCACACCCACCCGTTAAGGTTTCTTTTAAGTAGAATTAGAAATATCAGGACCTCCATTAAGATTTTACCTTCACTTCCTGTCCCAGTGGAAGTGGGCTCATATAGTAAGGGAAAACTTCCTCAGTCAAGCGGCAGCATTTTAAAAGCTTTTTTGATATTTTCTAAACAAATCTGAGCAGAGTTCCTGTATAAAATTTATAAATCAAAATACAAACCCTGATCAGCCCAGGCACATTCCCCAATACCATCCCCTTCTCATGTCTAGGGACAAGAAATGTCATGTGGAAGTATAAGTGGTAGGATTGCTGATCCAGGGGATGCTGTTGCATTCTTACTGATCTCACTTGTGTTTTCTCAGAGCATAGCACCAAGAAATCCAAGAGACAGAAGAAGAAGAGCAAAAAGAAAAGGCACAAATCGGTGAGCCTACTGACATGGGGGAAGCTAAGTGTACGGTTTGTGTTGGAGAAGGGATCAAAAAAGAATTGCGTTTTCTTTTTTAGAACAGTCCAGAAAGTGACTCAGAAAAGGAGAAAGAAAAAAACAAGAGGGAAAGAGATCAGGAAGGCGAGCAAATGAAAGAGAGTGCAAAAGACAGAGACCAAGATCTGGAGGTGGAGACAGACGGTCATCACAGATCATTAAAGCAAGCCAAAAGAAAGGAGAAAGTAAGTGAGCGATTCTGTACAGGACCCAAGTATGTACAGCTAAACTTAAAGAGTTGATTATTTTTGGATGATCGTATTTAACAACAAAGAATCGAAGAAGTGTCAGGCTACATTCGTACAGGCAGTTTACCCCAGTTCCTACTGCTGGTTTTGACAACTGTGATTGGCTATCTGTCATACAGTACAGCAGGAACTGATTCTTAGACCAAGAGTTAGATGATTTGACACAGCCAAAAGCTTTGGTGGGACTGACCCCAGCAGTGTAGCCATATAACCCTGCCTGCACCATGAGGCTCCAGTTTTGCTGGTGTCCTCCGGTGATGGACCGCTTTTGTTCTTGTTCATCAGATTTTCTTTTCTCCTGACATTTCCATCAAGATTTGACTGCTTATTGCCTTATGGCTCACCGGCAATTTCTGTAGCACTGCAGAGATAGTAGACCTATCTTTGTTCCCTTGAGATCTGGACCTAAAATTTCCTTTCTAGTTCCCTTTGCTAGTTTGTTTTCAAGAGCTGTATCCCAACCTGGACACGGTTCTCTTCCCCAGAGCAGTTTCCTTTAGGTCATCAGTTGTGCTTGGTATCCATCAGACCCACCATCCCTGTCCCTCTCCAGGGGGAACCTCTGGCCTGTGCAGTCATCTAGGACAAGTTCTTGCTGATCACTGCCTTTCCAGGGCTCCGACATCTCCGTCTTACTCATTCACCCCGAGTGCTCTCCAGGATGTTGGCTCTATTGTTTGCCCTACTGCCTTTTCATGGCACCCCATTGTGACACTCATAACTTTCTTTGGGGAAAACAATTACCATGGGCTCTAGAGGTCAGCATCTTCCTGATAGCCCCGAGGCCTCAAAGATTCGGCTGGATCTCTTTTTGGCAGGAATCTGCACTGGAACTCTCAACAGCTTAGACAGTTCTAACCAATATGGTTCTTCAGTTGAAGGGTCTAAAGCGTGTTTGCCCTCATGTCCCTTTCCTTTGGTGAGTAAGTTAGCTGCTTCTCAACAGTTGCAGGAGAGTATGTGTTGGAGCGTCACCCTCTCTAAGGCACCCTCTGTTCTGCAGGCTGTTCTCTGACCTCAGCCTTTCCATTTGTGGTTGCTGATTAGGTTTTTACACAGACTGAATTGTCTGCTTCTGAGGATCAAGCAATTCCTAACCCAATAAAAGGGGCTAGGGAATACTCTCCCTATCAGAATTCTCCTGTCATTGAGGAGATGTACTACATTCTGGACTTCTAGAACAAGTAGTTCTTCAACATTGCAGGGACATTCTCTGGTTAGGACACTGGGCACTGCTGGACACGGACATGCCATTCCCACTAAGAATGTAGAGGATGTGACAAGAAATAGTGTAGATCCTTACTTGTATAAAACCTTGTGTTCTAGTCATATCCACTCCTTTGAAATGCCTCCAGAAGGCCAGTATTTCACAGCTGGTTACTTCCGAACATGACAGCAGTCCACGCACCAAGGTGCATTCCAGATCCTGAGTTGCAGGTGGAGTTTGTCAGAGGAGGACCCCATGATACTGTGGGCCATCTGCATGCTGAACATGCAAGTTTCCTGAATAAAGAATTATTTGGTAGTACCAGAGATTGCTTTAAGGTTTCCAAATGAATTGCTCACCTGGCACTAAAGACCGTACCCTCCTTGGTTGCTTTGCAGTCTTTAAAGTAAGACCTTTCTAGTAATCTTCCTTGATTTTGTTTACCCAAGCAAATGTTAGAAAAAAAGGGGCGTAGGACGGCAATGCTGTGTGAAGTTGTTGTGCCACATCCAATATAAAGACAACAAAAATAGGGGAACCAATGGTGGTAGACTTTATGTATGTATGAGCATAGAATATAGTAAGAAGAGTTTTGTGTATTTATTAAATTGATATAAAATCATATATAAATAAAAATAGTTTATACATGTCACGACAAATTGTACAGTACAATAAGAAAAATCACCTATGCAAGGTAAGATCGGCTACAAAGTTGATCACCCTATGCGTTTCGGAGCTAGTATAGTCTCCCTTCTTCAGGGGTAGAGATACAACATGAGATATAGTTCTAGTGAAGGGTATAAATGACAGGGTATTAAAACAGGAACAAGGTGGACCAAAAATAAACGTATATTATTTTCTCAGTTGGTACTTACATAGCCAGATAAAGTGTCATGTGAGTGTGAAACGCTATTCAATTAAAAACAGCAGACCAGATAGGTGGAATACGTGGCTTCCCAGTATTCGAGGCTCTCATGAGAAAGGAATAATGATAGACGTAGTGATAGGATATATAGTGATTTATGGTCTTTTATTGTATTCCTCCTCCTTGTTGCTGCCTGTAGGCAGACAAATCCCGCAGAGACCTCCCCTTGAACACCCCCTGAAGAAGGAGAATATACTAGCTCTGAAACACGTAGGGTGATCAACTTTGTAGCCGATCTTACCTTGGCTAGGTGATTTGTCTTATTGTACTGTACAATTTGTCGTGACATGTATTTTTATTTGTATATGATTTTATATCAATTTAATAAACAAAACTCTTCTTACTATACTCTATGCTCGTACATGCCTCTAAAGTCCACCAGGGGTTCCCCTATTTTTGTACCCAAGCAAATGTTATTCACTGTCCTGATGATATTCCTGAGAGTTGCTCCATAGACTCTGAGGCTCAGTTTACACTGCACAGCAGGGGTCCTGTACGTCCTGGTTCACCGTTTCAGGTCCTATTTCAGCCCGAATTTGAGGCTGAATTCGAACCTGAAATGGACCAAAAGACACACAGGGCTTCTGTGCAAATTCGCACCGGAGCCGAATTGGAGATATGTGAACCAGCTCCATAGAGAGCTGGTCACATTCTCCTGCTATTGCGAATTGGACGCAATAGTGTGAACCCGGCCTGAAGCATTGTTGGATCTTTGGGGTCAGGGGCATCTCTAGCACTGTGACTCTTCAAGGCTCAGGCTAGGCAGGCGCTTTCGGAAAGTCCCTCTTTAGCACTTGTCCAAGGGGTGCTCTTTTTTTTTTTTTTTTAAGTTAGACTTCATGTACATGGGACATTTTTACAACCTTTCCTGAACGATTTAACTTGACAGATAGTAACCAACATTTAAAATGTCAGTTTTGCCACGTTAACATGCTGCGTTTAAAAAAAATAATAAAAAATTAAAAACGCCTGTAAACGAAACGTGGCTAAATGCGAGTTACCGCGTTTAGCCACGTTGATAAGCGTTTGCCACTTGAAATGCCTCTAAACTCAGCGCCTGAATCCATTTTTTTTAAATCCAAAAAAAGCCTCTAAAATCAACCTGCCTAGAAACACGTACATGTACTAATAAGATAACAGAGGAGAGTTCAGGAGCAGTTGAAAAAAAATTCCCAACTGCTCCTAAACATGCGTTTACCAGCAGCGGTGTGCATGAGGCCTTAGGTGGGATTTGAGCTTGATCCTCATGCTCCATTGGATGTGTACTCCTCCTTGCAGGTTTGGATGGGAGATTTATGATCTATCCCCCCGATTCTCCTTGCTAGCATACAAAGCCACCATGTGCTATTCCTATTTGCTCATGACTGTGTGGGGTCAAATCCTAGTTCAGCCTAACCCATATGGCTTCCCATGTAGACCAGCTGCTCTTTTCTTGTGGACCCAATTTTGTCTGAGGTCACCCCAGTACTGCTTGGACCTTAGAAGTGGGTAGAGCCTGTCCTGAAAATGTAATAGTTTGTGCAAATAAAAAAAAAAATATCACTGACAGTAGTAAGCTGTGTTATTACAGTACAATCTTGTTAGAGGTAGTTTACAGCAACACTTGAGAAGTTGAAGTGTTTAGATTAGAGGGGGATTAGAGGGGTTTGGCCTTTATATTTGTCCTAATGACCATTGTCTACGGGACAAAGTGATGAGAAATGCATATTTTCATTTGTAAAACACAGACTGCAAAAAAAAAGAAAAAAAGAAGACTTATTTTCTTTATTAAATAAATAAAATAAAGTTTTAGCGTTAGATACAAATTGTAACATTGTGTACCATGTTGTTCTCAAGGTAGCAATTGTTTTTCCTATATTTAATATCACGCATTCTTTCTGTTTTTCATTCCTGCATATGTTTCAGACAGGCTGGGACACATCAGAGAGTGAGCTCAGTGAAGGAGAGCTGGAAAAGAGACGACGAACACTACTACAGCAGCTGGACGATGATCAGTAGATAGACATCCTAGAGTGATATTCTGTTCACCCAAAACGACTTTTCGGAGTTGAAACTTTTAAATGTGCTCTGCACGTCACTGATTTTATTTAGTAACATAGTGCAGTCAGATATCGTAACTAAATTCAGCTGAGCTGAATAATATGAGACTGCAGATGCGGACTTTACTCTGCAGTTCTTAGTTACTTCTTTTTGTACTGTGTTACTAAACAGAGTTTGTGTTGTTTGGATTGCTCCAGAATCTGGAGGAAACATAACATGCTGCATCTGTATACAACAAACATCAGAACCCAATAGGCTTCTGCAGAATTAGTTGTGTGATTGTGCTGCTCCCTACTAGTTTGTTGTAAAGTAAAATTCTTTATTAAAAAAGAAAACAAAAAAAGTCTGTGTTTGATCTTTCATATCAGAATAATTTTTTTTTTTCCACAGAAATATCTGCGGGGCTTTTTTTTTTTTTTTTTTTAATGAAGCTACAGAATGGTTTCCCATAGCAAAAAAATGCATCTGTTGATCCTTTAGTTTAAATACGCTAAATATATTGCAGGTGCATCAAAACAAAGGTTTAAAACGGCTACAGGAGAAAATTCCAGCAACTAATGAGCAAGACTCTTGTGCTATAAGAAGCAGCAGTGCAGACCTAATGCTCTGCAGTCAACAAAGTTCATGTTCCCTGCTGGGTAGCTCAGGCTCAGCAGGGGGCATATCAGACCCTTAGGCCGCGTACACACGGGCGGACTGTTCGCCCAACTTTGTCCGCTGAACAGTGTTTGGGCGGACAGTCCGCTCGTGTGTGGGCTTTCAGCGGACAGTTTCAGCGGACAGTTTGACGAACAAGGTTTTTCGGAAATTCCGTAAAACTGTCCGCTGAAACCTTGTTTCAGCGAACAGTCCGCTCGTGTGTAGGCTTGTTCGTCAAACAAAGTTGCGCGCATGCTCAGAAAGGATTTTCACGCCGAAAGTTATAATGCAGTGTATAGGACGTCGTATTTTTCGTCCCGTCGTACGTGCCGTTCACGTCATCGCGCACGGTTTCAGCAGTTTTGAGCGGACTGTTTGCCGAAACTGTTTGACGGACAAAGTTGGGCGAACAGTCCGCCCGTGTGTACGCGGCCTTACAGAGAGACCATTGTTTCTCCACAGAGAACAAGGGACATACGCTGCAGCTTCTGTCAGGGGACAGACTTTTCTACTCAGGCTGTAGCTGCTTTAGAATGAAAAACTGTAAAACATTAAACACTTTTTTTTTTTTTATGTGCCTAGAATGAATTATGTTGATTACACTTAGGGCTCTATCACACAGGGCGGATCAATGATGATCCACCCCGTGGATATCCGCTTGCTCAGTGGGGATCGCTCTGTCGATCCCCGCTGAGGAGGAAGATGACAGGTCCGTCTCTGCACACTGTGCAGGGACGGACCTGTCAGAGTGCCGCTCTCCCCTATGCAGAGTCCGTCGTCACTCGATCTGATGACGGATGGAAAACTAGGTTTTTCCTCCGTCACAATTTTTCAGATCGGAGCGGGTCGGATGTCAGCGACATGTCACTGCTGACATCAGACGCTCCATATACCTCTATGGAGCATCTGTTCAGGTCCGACTGAAAAACTGACAGGCGGACCTGAATGGATCGTCCGTGTGAAAGAGGCCTAAATGTTCATTTGGGCTTTAAATGG
Source organism: Lithobates pipiens (assembly GCF_037356315.1). Lineage (NCBI taxonomy): Eukaryota > Metazoa > Chordata > Amphibia > Anura > Ranidae > Lithobates > Lithobates pipiens. The sequence goes on from NW_027507748.1 coordinate 539,921,683, forward strand.
AACATTTAGATGACTGCAGTGATAGAGCAAAGAACATTGCATATAGAAAATAAACAGAAATATTGTCTAGACATAAACTTACATAACGCCTTGTTAGTACACCATCACATCTCTAATAGTTTGCATGCTATGCAGGTTACGTTTTTTTAAGTAATTTGTATAAAAAATAAATTATATATTAACAGGTGTTTCGATTAAAAACAACAGTTTAGTAGTGCTATCAGCTCTCTAATGAAAGAGTAGTGTTTCCTTACTCCGTATGTTCCCATGACATCTTTATTTATATTCTGTTCTTTTAAATGCCATGTAAGAATGTGCTGAAGAAGTTTTGTATAACATAGACCAGCCTTTTTCAACCAGGGTGCTTTCAGTTTTCTTCAGGGTTGCCTTGGAAAATCGCTTAAAAATTGCCCCAAACATTGCATACAAGCCAGCTGGTGGATAAAGTCTGCCTCTTAGTTACACAAAGCTACAGATTTTGAGACCACCTAGCCGCCAGCATCCTAAAAACCAATGACACCATTGGTTGATGAGGACATTGGGTGCCTGCACAGCATCCTCGTTTGCCCCTCCCCTGTCCCTCTCCATCAGCACTGGGATCACATTAGCTGAATGAGGGAGAAAACTGCAGTAGAGAAATATTTTAATACTAGTCAATACCAATGTGCAAAAGTGTATTTTCTTTGGAAGAATAAATAATCTCCAATGTTGAGTGTACTACATGTGTGGATGTTGCTGCATTACATAAAACTATTGTTTTTTTTTTTTTACATTTTAGAATGGGGTGCCTCGAGATTGTGCATCTTTTTAAAGGGTGCCTTAAAGTGATTGTAAAGTCTTGTTTAAAAAAAAAAGTAGTAAAATAACAAACATGTTATCTTTACCTGCTCTGTGAAACGGTTTTGCACAGGGCAGCCCAGATCCTCCTCTTCTTGGGTCCCTCTTGGCTGCTCCTGGCCCCTCCCTCCTGTCGAGTGCCCCCACAGTAAGCAGCTTGCTATGGGGGCACCTGAGCCAAGCTGCATCTCCGTGTGGCCATTCAAACACAGATCTGCCGTTTGGCCCCGCTCCTCTCAGGCTGGGTTCACACCATAGCGATGCGGGAACGCCGCAAATCCGCAGCGTTTTCCCGCATCGCATGCCTCCCGCTGGCAGTTCACACTGCCCTATGCGAACGGCTGGGAGTGTCAATGAAATGTTAATGACACCCCCAGATCCGTCCGCATATCGCAGTGCGATCTGCACACTCGCACAGGAATCGGATCGCATGGTGTGAACACCCATGCGATCCGATTCTGCTGCGGACCAAAAAAAGGGTCCCGTGCGAGTTTGCGGCGGGAGCGATGCGAATTCAGCCATACTATCTGTATGGCTGAACTCGCATCGCTACGGAGATCGGATGTGATTTGCACTGCAGTGCGAATCACATCCGGATCTCCCACCCGCAGCAGTGTGAACCCAGCCTCACACCTGATTGGCTGACTTTGATGGACAGCCACAGGAGACAATGGCTCTGCTGCTGTGTCTCAGCCAATCGGGAGGGAGCCTGGGGCTGCTGAGAGACCCGCGGACATCACTGAACAGAGATGGGGCTCAGGAATGTATTAGGGGTGCTGGGGAAGCTGCTGTACACAGAAGGCTCATCTTAAAGCAGAGTTCCACCCAAAAGTGGAACTTACGCTTATCTGACTCCTCATCCCCTCCAGTGCCACATTTGGCATCTTTCGGGGGGGAGCAGACACCCGTTTTTTTACAGGTACCCTGTCCCCACTTTCGGGAGACCGAGCCCTGGCGAATTATGTCAGCAGCTCAGTCCCCCTCCTCCTCCCCTTCAGCCAGGCCAGTGAGAGAGAGCAGCGAGCTTCGCGCATGCACAGTAGTGACCCGGTCATGAAGCCAAAAGACTACACTGCTGGGTAGTCTTACCCGCAATGACAGCGGCAACAGCCAATCAGCCGATGGAAACATCAGCTGCGGTGCAGACATTGCTGGACTCCAGGACAGGCAAGTGCTCTGATGTTAAAAGTTAGCAGCTACAGTATGTGTAGCTGCTGACTTTTCATTTTTAAAGGGGCGGAACTCCAGCTTTAATGCATAGAATACATTAACATAAAAAAACCTTCTGCCTTTACAACTCCTAGCAAAAGGTAGACAAATGAATAGATAATCATGCACATTTCTCAAAGATTTTTCACCTCCTTTCTCCCTTGTATCATTAAAGTTCCACAACCAACACATCCATTCTTCATTAGTTACTGTGTTTAGCCAGACTTTACAACATTGTTACCCTTATCACTGGTCTGGACCATCTCAGTACCCTCTGCCTTTGCATTGTAGTGCGAATTGGTCTATTTGATACTACACACGTAGAGTCACACACATGGAATGATAGGGCTCTGCACATTTATTGATGACAAAATAAAATAATAATATAACAGAGAGCACTAAATATTTTCCTGAAACCTGACAATTAAAGAACTTAAACATGACTTGTAATAAACAATTACTGGCTTCTTAACATCAGAAATAACATACTGTACATGGTTAATACACTGAGAAAAGGTATGGAAGGACACCTTCTCTGATAGCGCACTGCTCTGCATGTCTGTGGGCTCTGGAGAAGAAGGACAGGAATGTATTCCACATGCATAATTATTACGGTACAGAAAACCACGAGCTTGCAGCAGGCCCCTGTTGTCTTCTGCATGTATTGCAATTATAACACTGCTGGAGGTGAGCAAATAAACTAAACTATAGGTCATCAAACTGTCACCACTGTTATTTTTGGGGCAAAAGACAAACAGCCAACACTGTGTTCTAAAACTTAAATAAATTTAAAGAACAGATTGTAAATGAAGTGTAGATGACAATGCCCAGGGGGACAGGGATGTAATATAGTGCATGAATAGGATTTTCTAGGTTTAGCTGAATGATAAGATGCATAGCAGCTGCAAAGGATAATATGGCTTTTTACCCAATTTAGAAAAGGCACTGTATAAGGCACCATTCGCAAAGGCATTTTGCCATGCTACAAATGCCAGCAGTACTTTGTATGTACGTCCAGATGCGATCACCAGTATGTCGTTGCATTGTACGGGCTCAGCAGCCACTGCTATCCACACACAGCTGTCAATCCCAGCAGCAGGAATCAGTAGATTCTTTCTGCCTGGAATTAGCAGTGGTGCAATATACCCATGCGAATGGTGACTAAAAGAGAGCACAGGAAAAAAAAAACGATTGAACTTTGGGATTATAAAACTTTGTATTCGCAATGTATACATTCAAAATCATCGGAACTTACACATGGGAAAGTTTGCTCTTGTTTCTGATTACACTGCTTCATACATGGCAGACACCTTAACATACTGTGCCATTCACTATACATTGCTAACCAGGCAATGTTTCCTTTTTGTATAGTAAACAAGAAACTTGGAATGTTAAAACATAAACTACACAGAGGGGGAGACTTACTAAAACTGGTGCACACGGAATCTGGTGCAACCGTCCATAGTAGCTAATCAGCTTCTAACTTCAGCTTGTTCAATTAAGCTTTGACAATAAAACCTGGAAGCTGATTGGTTTATATGTAGAACTACACCAGACTTTGCTCTCTCCAGCTTTAGTAAATCTCACCCAGTGGTCCCTGCAATATCCAACAAACAAAACATGGAATGTTACTGAAATAATGAGAAAATGGTTTAAAAAAAAAAAAAAAAAAAATTCTTCTCTTCCGACCAGTCAGCAAGCTACGTTTTCCCTGTGATTTAAATAACCATCATCGTCATCTTTAAAATGTTTGACCAAAAATATAAAATATAGGCAAAAGACCCCTCGCTTAAAATCTTAAATTAAAAAAAAAAAACTAAAATAGTTTTGACTCTGACTAGCAAACGGACAGTAAGACTTTAGTAAGCAAAAAAAAAAAAAAAAAAGGAAGGAGATTCCCCAATGCCAAAGACTTGGTCCAATTGTCTACCAATCAGGTTGACAAGCTGGATTCAAATTTGCTGATCTGAACAATTTAAAAATAAATTATCGTTAATCAAAAATGTAGATGTATCATAGACTTCTGAGCCTGACACAGAGGAATGCCAATCCCAAACCTACCAAAGTATAAAAAGAGACTTCACTGTGAAGTATGTATGGGTAGGAATGGGAGAGACTGGTAAGACATCGTTTAGATACAGCTTAAATACATATAAATATATCATAGCAAAATAAAGTGTGCAGACTGGAAACATTGCATAAACATTTCTGGCCTGTGCAGAGAGGCCTGTACCTGTCATCTACAAAAAAACGTAGGCAGTCATTTTGTGGATTTGACCTATATTTACAATACTATCAATTCCTATAAACTAGCAGCATCACTGCATTCCTATCTCATACTGCAATAATGTTATTTGCATATAGGAAACTGATATTGTCTGCTCTTTGTAGGTGACAGGTACACTGGAAAGGAGATTGGTGTCCAAGTTGCTTTTATACATCTATAGTGTGTACAAATGTATACTCAATTACCTGTTTCTTTTTCTAGAGAAAACACTAGGCAGCTGCAATTTAATAAATTCATCATACGCTAGGATGAATTAGATGGGGGGGTCACAGCACTGCAACATCTCTCATTAATATTGTAAACAGTAATATTGTAACTCTGAAGAGAGCTCCTGGGAGTATGCAAGAGAAGCAAGACAGGCATTGCATTTACACTTTTACATATTGATGCAATGATAACGCCTTTAGGTACGCCAGACAGCTTACCGTATATAATGTTATAAAGATGCAAGGTGCAGAAAGGCAGCATGAGAGGAATTTGCAGGACAGGTAAATGGCAGCTGCCACTGCTGGTATATGAAAAAGAAATTGGTGCCCCCATCTGTGCTTCACCAGTTAGTGAGTCAATGACCAGGACCAAGCATGTGCATACCAGATGTCCTGCCCCTGGCAATCACACACATGTCAGGTCACTGATTGGACAAAGTAGTGAAGTAAGAGTAGGGATGGCAGCCATGGAAGTTGCCATTTCCAAAAAAAAAAAAAAGGTCAGCAATGACAACTCCTCATGTTTCTATCCTGATAGGTTACTTTTAACCTGTCTTAAGGTCCCATTAAGAAGACAACACTGCATCTGTAAATGTCGTGACTCCAAATGAAGTCACACAATTGACATGCCTGCCCACCTAATGCATACTTACATCACACAGTGCTGTTTATGTAACAAAGTATTGGATCTCCTTCCACCAGCTGTGAAATTTGTGCAACTGACGTGTTTTTCCATTATAAGACTTCTGCATCATGTTGCGTCAAGCTAAGCAGTCTATTGAAACAAGTGTAGATTGCTCCTCCAGAACTATTTCTAGAGTTCTGCTGACGAAATCCCTCTTTGCGATTAGCTGTCTCAGCAAATAACTGACAAACAAGGTGGTGAAGAATGGGAGGTCTGTCACCTGCACCATGAAGACAGGTAGAGAGAATGTCTACATGATTCGATAGACAGCTCAGCTGACAGCATGAGGGATCAGCAGCTGGGGAAAGAAACCCATAAACCATCATCATTTCTGCACTAATTTCATTATATATATATGCGATTTCTCTACAACTTTCTGAATCAAACTCAAAAATATGACACGTTTCCTTTTTCTTCCCCCTATGATCAGAATAAAGTAAATAAAATATGTAAAAATGCTCTTGCTATATTAACCTTGCCAAAGCCAGAAGGCATACATTTAACATTACCAGCCCTTCCACCACAAAGGCTTCAGTCTTTACATCACATTAGTGTTCAATCTACCTAACTGCATAAAAAAAAAAACTTTTTAACACTTACAAGGCACTTTTTTTCGCCCAGAGCAGCCAATATTGGTCGGGCAAACTTACAAAAAAAAAAATATTTACAATTTCAACAGTAAAAACTTAAGAAAATATAAATAGTAAAAGAAAAATAGTTCTATAATACTGTAGCAATAAGGCACTTTTTTCTTCTATTTTGTGAAGTGTCCCGGCTTCTTCATTTCCCTTAACATGTGGAGCACAGTCATCTGCTGAGTGTTTTAAAGTTCATCTACTCCAAGGAGCAACATACACAGCAAGGCCTGATCTGGCTCATGGAACTGGATGTGCTAGCTCCGCCTCCAGGCATGCCGCAGAACTGCATCTGCACGTCTGAAGGGCTGATTACGGAGATCTGAAAAGATAAAACAAGTGAAATGTCAGATAATGTGCACTGAGGACACGAGAGCTCTGTGGCTGAAGCAGGCAAAGGCACTGTACACGAGACTGGAAGCTTTGTAGAGTTGAGAGTCAGTGGTGAAAAAGGAATATCATTAGCTGTACATATAATAGTTATTGACAATCCTAAGGCGTTGAGCCTGTCTGTGGTGGAACACATTTTCTGAAGCTTTCTTCTAAGATAAACTCAACCTCATATGTATGGCAAATTTAAAATGGTTAGAACACAAAACAACTTTGTAAATAGTGTATATTATTGGTCTCATCGTGTTCTGCTTCTTGCAGATACTGCTGACATATCCATTATGTTGGATAGGAAAAGTAACGACATGGAATGGCATTCTTAACTAGCTCCATTGTGCTCAGAACTGCTTGTGGTCTTACAATGCTTGCTTAGGAGTAAATTTCATTAAAAATGTGCTTTGTTTTTCAGGCACAGTCTGCTATGAAGGTAGAGCTGATGGTAAGTTCAGAACTCACACTGGTACGGAGAACAGATAGTAATGGACCTAGCTACTGGCATACTTTGAAAAGATAATGATAGTTCACAGACATCTAAGGCTGACCATACACCATTCGAATTCAAAGACCAGGCAAGAATTGATCCATTAATAGGCTAGCTGAATTTACCTAAGTTGTTTGATCAATCAACTTGGGTTCAACCAGCCTGCCAGGTTCTCTTGCGATTATCGCTAGCGGATGCTATAGCCCCTAGGGATAATCACTGTCTCCCACCCTGAGAAGACAATTGTGGATTCCCCTGTCAACACTGTGTTGATGGAGGAATCATGCAAATTTATTTCCTGAAACCTGCGATTGCAAGAAATTAGTACTCTGTATGGCCACATTTCTTAGCCTTGATTTTATCACTCATAAGATGTGAACCTTAAAGAAGGGCCCAAACCAGGTTAATAATAAAATAAAAGCCTTTACATCAAGGTGGCAGACCATCACTGGTCTGTTTAGCAAATCGTGCAGTTAGCAAAAACTGACTATTCTTATAGGTCAAAATGAACATATCAAGGAGTTAGATACTTTCTAGATACTAGAAACTGGATACTAGACCTTGCAAAAGTCCCTGCATTTTACATCATTGCTTCTAATTGTTCCTAGTAGTAACAAGTTCTCTTTTCTTTGAGCTGAACAGCATTATCTGTCTATAAGTTCAGATCTTAATTCTGTGTGTGGGCTGGTATCAACAGGCAGCATTGTCAGTCACTTAAAGCAAATGCTTGTTATAGGAGACAAGTTTGGCACAAGGCAGAAGCAGCATAGGCAGCAATAGCTGTTATAGAGGAAGATCAGCTGTCCCTCTTCTTACCCTCTGCAAGAGACTAGGAAACTAAAGATGAATCTTCCTGGTAGCTAATCTGAGAGATAAAATAGAAAGGAAGGAATATAACTAGGAAAATGAAAACTAAAGAGAAGTATATAAAGAGCAGCACTCTCCCCCATATGGAGAAAAAAAATAAACGAAGTGCTCTACCTTATAACTTTCTCTCCCCACAAGTTCCTATGGAGGTCATACTGCTCTCTCCACTGGTTACAAATAAACAGCACGAGTGCAGGACAGGCAATATTCCACACAAGCACAGTTAGCGAGGGAGATGGCTTGATAATGAGAATTATGGCCAGTAGCTCTGGGCCCAGTAAAGGAGGTTTTCCCCATTACCTGGGTAAGGGCACAGCTGACCTCTGTACAGGAACAGCACTAGTCATTTCTACTAAAAGACAAACCGTCAGGAAGCTTAAAAGGCGATGGTCCATATGGAGCCAATATATCAAATGTCAAAAAGACAATTGTACATAAAATTGGTATTAATAATACAGGGGTTCATGATCTTCCCTAATGATGAGGTCTACAATCTGATGGAATTTTCACCAAAAAATTGATAAAACAGCACAAGCCTTCTCCCTATGGCTGTACACTGTGCTTTGTGTGAATATTGAATGCACCGACAGAAGAGTATGTAGATGTTGCATGCAGTCAGGTGCATCGCAGGTGATTAGTAATTATGACTACAAGGTTAAAGTGCAAGGCCTGGGCATGCATTCCAGTGTTCTCCATGACAGGCCATCCATGGCCAGACAAGGAAGGTCACAATGCATGCAGAATTATACCTTTACATACTTTTTAAAGGCATTGGGCTTAACAGTTTGAATCCTCAAATAGGGATGTATCACAGAAGAAGCGAGAGCCTCTCTTGGCTGTTCTGGCTGTGAAGGGGACACTCTTCAGGACTGCAGCCATCAATGCAGGTTGGGGAAACAGAGAAATACATACATGGTCAATTAAGGCAAACTGAAAAGAGAGGTTCAGCAGCCCCCATTAGTGAGGACTATATACATTGGGGCAAAAAGAAGGAAGACAATATTATAGAGATAACTGTAAGGATGCATTCAATTAACTCACTTGCTAACTAAAACACCCACCTGTTATTATGTCTTCAATGGTTCCATCCTTTCCTTCATACACCGGTCGATGGTCCTTGGCTTGCCGCCGCCGCAGTTCTGCTATCAGATCTTGTTGCTGCCGTTTATTTTTCGGCGCTGGAGACTACAGAAATAAAAATGGTGTGCAAAACATTAGCTACATTTCCTTCTTCATTCAGTAAACTTTACTCTCCGAAAATAGAATACATTCATATCACCCAAAAAACAAATCCAGATATTTCCCGTGGAAAGATATAAACAGTAATTATTGATGAATAAGAGGATTACCCTAGATCAGGGGTCTCCTAACGTTCCAAACAAAGGGCCAGTTTATTGCTGCTCAGACTTTAGGAGGACTAGACTGTGACCAGTGGGATTAGAAAATAGTGGAATTGCCCCTCATTGTTATTGTCAGAGGGATGAATAGTGCCCATCACTGGTATCGGTGGGAGGAATAGTGCTCCATCACCATTGTCAGTAGGAGGAATGGTGCCCCATTACCGGTGTCAGTACGAGGAATAGTGGCCCATCACCGGTGTCAGTGAGAGGAATAGTGGCCCATCACCGGTGTCAGTGAGAGGAATAGTGGCCCATCACCGGTGTCAGTGAGAGGAATAGTGGCCCATCACCGGTGTCAGTGAGAGGAATAGTGGCCCATCACCGGTGTCAGTGAGAGGAATAGTGGCCCATCACCGGTGTCAGTGAGAGGAATAGTGGCCCATCACCGGTGTCAGTGAGAGGAATAGTGGCCCATCACCGGTGTCAGTGAGAGGAATAGTGGCCCATCACCGGTGTCAGTGAGAGGAATAGTGGCCCCATTGCTGGTGTCAGTGGGAGGAATAGTACCCCCCATCACTGGTGTCAGTAGAACTGTGCCCCATAACTGGTGTCAGTAGAACTGTGCCCCATAACTGGTGTCAGTGGAAAGAATAGTGCCCCATCGCTGCTGCCAGTGGGAGGAATTGTGCCCCATCACTGGTATCAGTTGAAGGAATAATGCCCCAAGGGCCAGATAAACGCAGGCAAAAGGCCGCAGTTTGGAGACCACTGCCTTAGATGGATGGTGATCCTCTAAGGTGGCTTTAGGGTCACTATAAAATGAGGGGGGGGGGGGAATGTGGAAGTATTGCTATTAACCAAACAATACAATTAGTCTAGCAGTTATTTTCACTGCTGAGACCAGCTAAATCATTGTTGGTACCTGAAGTTATCTCCCACTGTAACAACACCTGTATGCATTTCTTGCTCTGGGTAAACCCAGCATATACTCTCTCATATACTTAACCAAGAGTTAAGAGGATATGGGTTGTAAACAGCTGTAAATGTCCACTAAAATACTTCACAAGATCTTCGAACAACAGAAAACTTGACAAAGACTGAACGTGAAAGAGTAGTACTGGCAGACTGCCCTATTGACTGGATGTTCCCCCCACACACCATCAGTGTAAGCTTTGGTAACACTTTATAGAGGAACAGAAGCTCCAGAAATCAATATAAAAGGTTAACCAGTGAGACCAGAAAAACATCGGAACAACTCCCATCAAAAAAAGCAATCAGTTAATTATATTATTTATTAAAAGTTCACTGATTTTTCTTTCTCCTAGCAATCTTAACTCTTTAATGGCCCATGTCCAAAAGACACTGTTAAAGGCTTATTGCTCAGGAATAAAATGTCAGCAACTCCTAATTTAAGATGAACACACATGGCGTTGATGGCCTTTCCCAATATGTTCATTCAAAATCCTGCAGGATAAATCGGGTGGCATTTGTGGCGAACCACAATGAACAATGCTTGTCACCCAAAATAAGCTTTTGCTTCATTATGGGCAACAAGCTTTGCACACTGCAGTTTGCTGCGATTGCCACGCGCTTTATCCCACGATGATAGCGGCAAAACCACACCGCATTTTAGGTGCCATTGAAAATGGATGGCACCTGAACATGCCATTTGCAAAAGTAGTAGGATTTGAGATTGCGGGCAGAATTGCAGCCATTCTGCCGGAGATCCCAACATGCCAAATGTGAATGGAGCCTTATTTCGCACCACGTTTAATATGCACTGGGTGTGCGATATACTGTGGGTATCAATATAATCTTAGCATACCACAGTTGAAGTGCGTTTTTGAAAAGTAGTGCATGCACTACTTTTTGTGCAATCCAGTTGGATTTCAGCTCATTCAAATTAATGGACTGAAATCGCACCGCATCCAGTCACACAGCTATTGCGCAGGAACGCATATTGTGTTCCTGTGCGATTCAAGTGTGAGCCGACCCGTAGTGGTTTTTTACCTTTATGTTGTAAGTTCTCACAAGCAGTATCCTCCAAACCCTCTTATCATTGTATTGTAACTGTTTTGCCTTCCTTTATTTTATAAAGTGCTGAGCAAACTCTTGGCACTGTATCAAACCCTCTACAATAAGAATACACAATCGCATTCTAATATATTCAGGGGCACTACCAACCACGACTGCAAATATAACCACTTACTCTGGTCTTTTCTTTCCCTGTGCTTTGGCACCTTTCGGCTTCATGTAGACGGGACATTTTTACAACCTCTCTTGAACGATTTAACTTGACAGATAGTAACCCACTTTTAAAACATCCATTTTGCCGGGTTTACATGGCGCGTTTAAAAAAATATATATATTTTCAAAATAGCCAAAAATTTAAAAAACGCCTTTAAAACTAAATGCAGCTAGATACGAGTTACTGAGTTTCGCTCCTGAAATGCCTCTAAACTCAGCTTCTGAACCCATTTTTTTGCGTTCCAAAAAAAGCCTCTAAACTCAACTGCCTAGAAACGACTGTAAACCACCCTGTGTACATGACCTGATAAGATAACAGGAAAGTTTAGGAGCAGTTGAAAAAAATGCCCAACTGCTTCTAAACGTCCATTTAGCAGCAGCAGTGGACATGATGCCTTCATCACAGGCTCAAGCATTGTTCTGTTCTTATTCAACTTGTCTGCATTCTGGGCTGTACATTAGTACAACATGACTACAGATCAGAACTGAGAACAACTAGGAAGGCATCACTTCATAAGTCTGCTTGAATCAATGTTCTCCTGATAGCAGAAGCAATGATGGTGCTTGCATTTTGGCGTGCAGGACCATTTGTGCCACAGTCCATGACACTTAGAACTACTTCAGTCATGTAGACCATACCTTAGGGTCCATCTTCTTTGCTTCTTGCGCCAATAACTTCTCTCGCAGAACCTCCTCCTGCTTCTTGCGCATCTCATTCTCAAGTTCAGCTTCCTATTTGGTTAAACAGCACAAATCAGGCCTGTTATCAGTTTTATAGGACAGCCATATTACTCTAATACATAAATGAATATACTTTATAAAGAAAACACACTAAGGTAATTAGTATGGACTGACATCATAGTTTTATTCATATATAGGGACTATCTGACTTCACCACTTGGAGAGGTGTTATTGGTGGTTTAATTGCTTGTTCAATTATCAGCATTTTGAGAAAGATGAACTGTGATCCATCAAAACCTTGAAACAATAAATGTTGCACCTTAATTCGGTGTGAAGACCCATGGGTGCCTTCCAACTAGGTTGGATACATGAAGCTTTATTTATGGAGGACTAGGGCACTTTTCTAGTATATTGAGTGCAGTTGACCAACTTTGGGTTTATATATATATATATATATATATATCTCAAATAATGGAGTGAGTTACTTCCCCTTAATCTCTGTGCTTTTTTTGGAGCAGTGACACAATGGGCTCCCAATGATCCACCAATATTCAGTAGAAAAAGACGATGGGACACGATCTCCAATGGTAAATGTTTTTACTGAGAAATCTGTGCACACTGATGAAGAGCATGGTATGCTCGTAATTGTACAGTAGCTGCCACATTATATATGTCCTGAAGATTTTTTCAGTAAAAAACTTTTGCATTGGAGATCGTGTCCCATCATCTTTTTCTACTATATATTTATATTAGGGTTGTATTGATATACTCGTGAAAATGCTGCGATACCCGATACTTCTGCAGTGAGATTTGAGCCATACAAAACTAATGGGCTCATATCGCACTGCAACGATTCACATGTGGTTTGAACAGGAAATCGATGAGATTCTTGTCTGAATCGCATGAGGTTTTCCGCACCGCTCCTGCGTGAACCCAGGCTTGTCACAGCGATTTCAGCCTGGGTTCGCACAGGAGCAGTCTAATTTGGACAGAAATCACACCGCATACCTGTTCAAATCGCATTTGATTCTTTGCAGTGTGATTTGAGCCCATCCTTTTTGGATGGGCTCAAGCCGCACCACAAAAGGTATTGGCGAGTACTCGACCGAAAGTATTGGTACTCGTACTCGTTAGTAAAAAGATGGTATCGGTGTGCAACCCTTATTTATGTATGAAAGACACAGAGGAGAGAGAAAAAAAAATAGAGAGAGATTTGATTCTTATTCAAGTATGCTTTACACAAACTAAATGTGTGTCTGAAGTTATCATCAACCATCCTCTTTGTGTTTATAAGGATCATTTACTGAATTTCTGATTTGTGCAAACACATTTCATTACACATAAGTATGTATGACCTCGCTCAGATGGCTCTTCATTTAGATGCCTGCGTGGAGCATGTGATTGTAAATAGCACTTCAGTAGGGCGACAAATGGATCAAAGGGCAGTTTCCCTAACTAATATATCCACAAGGATCCATCTCTCCTTGCTGCAATCCAACTTAATGGACAAGAAGTGTGTTATTCGGTCACTAGGTAGGTGGTCACACCCTGACCCAAGAACCTTTTCCTGTTGGAACAATGGCAGGAAAGAGCCCGTCTTCTTTGCTCAAAAGACACTTAAAACCACACAGGTGCTTCTAAAGCGCCAAGTAAAGGCGCATGCCAGTATGTGACACAGGGTTTATCATGTATACCTTATACGATTTGATGAAACGAGCGAATACTGGAAAGAACACGGAGGGCGGCGTTGTCTTTGGACTTTCTCCAAAGTAAAGCACCACAGCTGCGTATGCTTCCTGCAAAGAGAAAAAAATGAGAGATCTGGAGATACTGCTCCCTTCTAAAGGCTTATAAAACTTCACAAGTCTACATTTCCTGCAGGCACAGTGAAGGGAAGGGTGGGAGGGAGGAATCACAGTGGGATGGATTGCTAAAAATACCCAGACAGAACATTCAAATAAGGCAGGAAAAAACAACTGATAGAGGCAAACAATACACGCAACTGAAAAAAAAAAAAAAGTTATTTTGTCACAAGCTAAGAAAGCTTCAATGCCTGTATTATACATTATGGCTATAGCTGCATCACTGAAAAAGGGAAACCATCTGGAATGCTGCCACCGAGTCTATTATATATGTCCACTAACCTTTCAACCTGAACTCTAGGGGCACGAAAACTTTCCAATATTCATATATCCATTTGCCACAATGGATATAAATTCACTTTGAGTGCCTTTGCAAACCAAGACATTAGCTTTTCAAGTAGTTGTGACACATCATTGGGCTGCACATGGGTGGGGCCTAGTGGGTCCAAGAAAATACAGGAGGGGGCAGATACAAGACCAGTGCACAAAGAGAGAGCAACGGTCACTGGTCTTTATTACAGGAAAATCCTACACAGAGGAAAAGTGCAGGAGATGTTGCGTGCTGGATTACTGCACATGTCTAGAGGAAATAATCAACTAACAATACCCAGCTCTTGTATTTAGACACACTTCGTTTTATTTGGATTTTAGCTTCGAAGTGATATTAAAGCTTTAATTTTTTTGAATTAAATTAAACATGTTCTACTTACCTGCTCTGTGCAATGGTATTGCACAGAGCAGCCCTGATTCTCTTCTTCTGCTGTCCCCCCACCACCAATGCTTCTGGTTCCTCCTCTATAGCGAAAGCCAACAAATAAAGCTGCTTTCTATAGGGGCACTCGTGTAGGCTCACTTCTGAGCTGCCCTGTCCACATCTATAGACACAGACTGTGCGGCTTGTGCCCCGTGCCCCCCCCCCCCCCCCCCCGCCACAGGATTTGATTGACAGAGGTGGGAACCGATCGAGATCGGGCTCAGGTAAGTATAAGTGGTGGCTGGGGAAACCTGAAGCACAGATGGTTTTTGTACCTTAATGCATAAAATGCATTAAAAGTGGTTGTAAACCCCTTACAACCACTGTAACCTACAGGTAAGCCTAGATTAAGGCTTACATGTAGGTGCAAGAAATATCTCCCAAACCTAAAGGGTTTAGGAGATATGTGCAAGAATAGCAGCACCGATGTCTTCGGCGCATGCGCCGTAGACATCGGGCACAGGCGCACCAAGTGTGCAGCTTCTAATGGCGACCATGCAGTTAGTGGAAGCACCAGTGCGCATTTGCGGGACTGATGGCATCGCGGCTCCGGCCAGTCACAGCACCGGAGCCGCGATACCCAGAAGTCACTCTGGGTATCATGGTGGCAACGGAGGTGGTGACCGAGAACCACTCAGGACCACTCAGGCAAGTAATTCATAATGAGCTAGTATGCTATGCATACTAGCTCATTATGCCTTTTGCCTTGCAGGGTGCCTTTTTTTTTTTCCTTAAGAGGCTTTACTTCCTCTTTTAAGGTAAGAAAAAAAATTAACGTGGTTCTGAAGTCAGAAGTTTTTTTTTATCTTAATATACATTCTATGCATTAGGCTAAAAAACCTTCTGTGTGCAGCAGCCCCCCTAATACTTACCTGTGCCCCATCTCGATCCAGCAATTTTGCACCAGGGTCTTGGCTGTCCGAGACTGTCCCTCCTTATTGGCAGAGACAGTAGTGGGGTGCCATTGGCTCCCGCTGCAGTCAATCAAATTTAGTGAGCCAATGAGGAGAGAGAGGGGGCCAAGCCGCAGCTCCATGTCTGAATGGACACACAGAGGAGCAGCTCGGCTTGGTTGCCCCCATAGCAAGCTGCTTGCTGTGGGGGCAGGAGGGAGGAGCCAGGAGCGCCACCAAGGAACCCGAGAAGAGGAGTATCTGGGCTGCTCTGTGAAAAACCACTGCCCAGAGCAGGTAAGTATAACATGTTTATAATTATTAAACTAAAAAAATAAAAAGAAGTTAGTATAACTTTAAGGCTTTATAATCACTTTATCTATTAAAATTAGCATCAAGAAAAATGTTCCTCCCAATCCAACTTCCTTCTCATCCACCCCATCTACCTTCTCATCCATTAATCAGGACTGCTGCTTTGTAAAGCCACCTCATTATCTCAAAGCTACATAAGTGGTGGGGAAGTTGACTCTTTCTACCATGCATTTGGGGTGAAGCCGTTTTCCCAAAATTTGGTAAATGCTGCATGGTGCTGGCTTCCGATTTACCACTGCCAGCTTCCAGATGAGATGTTGAACAAAGCAATGGGGCTTGAAGCATCTGTATTACACTAATTGGGCTTTCTGGACATATACATACTTTACGTTTTATAATCTCATCAAATCCTGCACGTTGATGTCCATTATACACGAACACACAGGTTAAGTAAATAAAGGTGAAGGTTTTTTTATCCAAAATATTTTAAGTTCCGTACAGCCAAATTTTCAATGTCACACAGACCCCCGACACTAAATATACACTCACTGGCCACTTTATTAGGTGCACCTTGCTAGTACCGGTTGGACCACCCTTTGCCCTCAGAACTGCCTTGATTCTTTGAGGCATAGATTCAACAAGGTGGTGGAAACATTCCTCAGAGATTTTGGTCCCAATTGACATGATAGCATTATGCAATTACTGCAGCTTTGTTGGCTGCACATCCATTATGCAAATCTCCTGTTCCATCACATCCCAAAGGTGCATCCATGCTTTCATGTTGTCTACGCCAAATTCTGACCCTGCCATCTGAATGTCGCAGCTAAAATTGAGACTCATCAGACCAGGCAGCGTTTTTCCAATCTTCTATTGTGCAATTTTGGTGAGCCCGTGTGAATTGTAGCCTCAGCTTCCTGTTCTTAGCTGACAGGAGAGGTACCCAGTGTGGTCTTCTGCTTCTGTAGCCCATCTGCTTCGATGGTTCAATGTCTTGTGCTTTCAGAGATGATATTCTGCATACCTTGGTTGTAATGAGTGGTAATTTGAGTTACTGTTCCCTTTCTATCATCTTGAACCAGTCTGCGCATTCTCCTCTGACACGAACAAGGCATTTTCCTCCACACAACCTCCGCTCGCTGGATATTTTCTCTTTTTTGGAGCATTCTCTGTAAACCTTAGAGTTGGTTGTGCGTTAAAATCCCAGTAGATCAACAGTTTTTGAAATACTTAGGTCAACCCATCTGGCAGCAACAACCATGCCATGTTCAAAGTCACTCAAATCCCCTTCCTTCCCTATTCTGATGCTCAGTTTGAACTTCAGCAAGTTGTCTTCACCACGTCTAGATGCCTAAATACATTGAGTTGTTGCCATGTAATTGGCCGATTAGCAATTAGTGCTATCAAGCAATTGAACAGGTGTACCCAATAAAGTGTCAGGTGAGTCACTCCTATTATCTGCAATACCATAGAGTTGGCTGTGAGCTCCTCTTCTGTAAATTGCCCAACTTCCTTTGCTTCCAGCACCTAGCATCTAAAACATGTTCGCATGACAGCACTACACACTACTCTCTTCAATCTGTTTCCTATGTACGAGTTCCTGTCCGTACTAATATTGTAAGATGCACAATGCATGGGATTTCTACAGGGAGCATAGTTGATAGATTTTTTATTTTAACACGTTTATAGTTAAAGTTCTGCTTCCTACAGGGACAGTTCTTTTGGGGAAACAAAGGAATACCTTAAAAGTACCCTATCAATAAACTACATTTATTTGCTACATTTTAGTCTGTTACATATGCAATCCAAAGCATTTTATTATATCTGTTCAATAGGTGCAAAAATCTGTGCTGTCCTGTGTTTATCTCAAGCAGTGCGTCATCAGCCCACCTCTGCACTACAGAACATCTGTCTATGTTACAGAGATGAAGAAATTGGGAGGGATTCTGTAGAGTCCCACCATACTTCCTGTCCCCCTAACATAATTTTAGTATGACCATGTTACTCATCTGTAGATACAATAAAGATCCGACTGGCTTCTGTCTAAGGAACATGTTCGAAAATCAGCAACCGATCAGCGCTCAAGGACAATGGCTGCGAGAGATGATCACTGTGTTCTGGCAAGGAAGAGGGGTAGTGCCGCTTGGTTGAACGAAAAAAAAAAAAAAATTTCCCATGCTGTGCACCCAGCATAAGAGAACATTGCCATACTAGGACAAAGTGTATTACTGGCAGCTTCACCAGGTGAAAATAAAGGGAAAAACATCAGAAAAACAAAATACAGCCGCTAAGGCTCGGTTCACACTGCCAAGAGCTGAATGTCACATGACATACAGTGCGACTTTTCCCAGCCAACGTATGTGCAACTTCAATGCAACTTTGAAGCAACTTCATGGAATGTCTGGGTAATCTTCATGCAATGTCGGATCCAAATCACATCAATTAAGATGAGGATCCAACTTGAAGGCAACCTCCATTAAAGTCTACGGGCACAAGTCAGATAGTCAACTTGAAGTAGTACAGGAATCTTTTCTAAAGTCGAAACGACTTCAGTAGTGCTAATTAAGACCACGCTCATTGACTAACATGGGATTTCACATGTCATGTGACTTGGGGTCTCACAAGTCGGATCCCAAGTCACGGCAGTGTTAACCAAGCCTATTAGATGCATGTTAATTCTTCTTTAACCCGTACATACCTGGATTAAAGGTTAGTTAATATATGCTTTTAGCTTTGCTGAAAATATTCGCTGTAAGAGCTGTCACAATGCCTTCCATGTACTAACCTCTGCTGTTTTGGCATCTTTCTGAATCTTGTCCAGTTTTCCTTCATTTCCACTCACAAAGTTCCTGAGAACACTATTGTCATGATGACTGCTCTCCTTGCGAATTAAGTCCATTCCTTTCCCAAGCTCCCTTACATCCATGAGGACGTTTTCAAGAGACACTGGACAAAGCAGAAATAAGAAAATATTTGCCGTGTGCATCTCAGATGGGGAGATATCCCCTCAATTCACATACAACTAACGATATCTGTGTTAGGGACTAACATGGAGTTTTCTGGACAAGAAGGGGAAACATAAATTGAGGACACAGCTGTATGAGCTTGACAAGTTCTAAACCAGCCTCTCTCAACCTTTTCAACACAGAGGAACCCTTGAAATAGTTCTGCAGTCTCGGGGAACCCCTGCTAAAAATTAGAAATCTACACCTCATGATACATTAGTGTGATGGTCAATGAAAGGAATGCTCCTTACACTTGTGGTCATTGGGAAGAATTACCTCCTTACAGATAGATAAAGAGATCAATGGTGTCAGTGGGAACTTATCTGAGAGGCAGAAATTGTCCAATGCTGAAGGAACCCCTAGTAACCTCTGGAGGAACCCTGGTTGAGAATTACTGGTCTAAACCTTCCCCTTTTATCCAAAAAGAAATGTTTTTGCCTCTCAGCACTGTACTGAGAGGCAAAACACACACCAATAGGAAACAGCTTTGAGCAGTTGTAGCCAGACTAATAAAAGAAGATTTCTGATTGGTTGTATTGGACTATCGCAGTTCTTACCTGCTGCTGCCTTCTCCACAAAATGAAGCTCATTGTAGAACGTGGCCACCTCAGGATACTTCTCTTTGCCAATCAAGGCAATGTAGTTAAGCAATGTCATCTTCCTGTCGGTTGACTTTGTGTCTTGTAGCTGGATCCAATGGTGAATTGTAGTGCAGAAGAGAAATACATTATAGTTATAGCCCTAGCTCTGTGAGTAAAGACAAAAGTGCCCTACCAGTCAACCATTCCAACATACCAAGTCTAAGCTCTGTAATTTGAACCCATAGACCGATCCTCTCTTGCTGCTGTTCATGTAGTTACCCAAGGCAAGAATTATCTAAAAAGGAAAAAAAATATTTCCCAAATTAAACTGGCTCCCATGCTTTGATGTTTATCAGTTTACTTGGGTCTTCTCAAGTCCTCACTCACCTCCAGCATTTGTTTCAGCTTTGGAGAAGATTTGACTGAAGCAGAAGCTGCAATCACTGCATTCAGTTGCTGGGAAGAGGAAGTTACATGTCAGAAAGTAGAATCTCCTATTGGTCTAATTTTACCAGGTGAAAATAGCAATGGCAACATAAAACAGGAGTGAATCCCAAAATCATATTTTAAATATACTTGCATCTGAAGGCCTCTATTCACTATTGATTTTAAAGAGGAAGTAAACCCTTCCAAACAACTTGGACCTATAGGTAAGCCTAGATTAAGGCTTACCTGTAGGTCCAAGCAATATCTCCTAAACCTATATGGTTTAGGAGATATTTGCCCGAAAATGGGCACCGCTGTCTACGGCGCATGCGCCGTAGACAGCGGCGCGCATGCGCACTAAATGCGGCAAATCCAAGAATGGATTTGCCAAATTTGTCGCCTCCCGTGCGCATGCGCGGGAGTGACGTCATCGCGGCTTCGCCGTATGGCAGCGGCGGAGCTGCGAGGCGCGACTCCCGTGCGCATGCGCGGGAGTGACGTCATCGCGGTTGCGCCGCTGTGATTCGTCGGAGCTGCGAGACGCCACAAGCAACATGGATGCGGCGGACTACAGGGATCAGCGGCGACTTCGCTGGCTCCTGTGTCAGGTAAGTGACACATAATGAGCTACTATGCGATGCATAGTAGTCCATTATGCTTTACCTTTGCAGGGAAAAAAAAGAGGAAGTAAACCCATCAGGGTTTACTTCCTCTTTAATTAGCTTCTTAGCACAGGTGTGCACAAGCTTATTACATTAGGGTGTGCACCTTTAAGCTCAAACACATGCATGTGTATATACATTGATGGTGTCAGTAGAGCATTGGACGGTGTCAGCCATCTTATTTTTTTATTACTTTTTAGAATTGTATTTTTTTTTTTATTTAAAAAAAAATAAGCCCCCAGTTAGAGGGTTTTGCTGAAATATCCGGGGTTTAAACAGTGGGAATCTGTGCCACTAGGGTGATTAAGGTGTGCCCGGGCACACCTGGCACACGCCTATGCTTCTTAGCCAGTTCAGGATGCTGACCATACTTTATATTTCATACTATAAGCAGCTGTTATAGCACTTAAAACAGGTATTTCTGTGCTGTATTTTTTTTTTTTTTTTTTGCAGTGTTTTTTAGCAGTGTTCTTTAATGTACGCAAAACATGATACAACGTATGTAGGAAAACAATGTTTTAGACTGCAATTAGACTAGATTACCGACAAGCTGCTGTAAGAAATAACAAATGGATACATAGATATGGTAAATAAATGACATCCCTAAAGATATAAACCAAACACATACACAAACCTGTGTTCAAAATAAGTACATAAGAAAACTCAGAATAAATGGTCTACATTGATCTATAACTAAAGAACTGTAATCCATAAATTTGTGCAGGCTTCCGACCATTAAAAAATAATTTCAGGCTTGGACCATTGTAACTATGTACTGTATATATCATACCTGGCCGATGCCCCTGGAAGCTGGGAATCACTGAAGTAGATAACACCATTTCACTGATCACCATTTGCTCCTGGGTCCTGTGCTGAGCGGCCAACCTGATGCATGTTGATTGCAGGAAGTCGACCACTTAGCATGGGCACTTTTCAGAGAATGCTTTGCATTTCTTTATGAATGCAAAGTGTTCTCTGATTGGACACGGTGGAGAGTGTGATGTCACTGCCCCACCTTTTTGTCTTGTCCGAACACTTTGCATTTATTTACTTTTAATATTCACAAGTGAAGATTTTATATATACAGTGCCTTGCCAAAGTATTCGGCCCCCTTGAACTTTTCAACCTTTTGCCACATTTCAGGCTTCAAACAAAGATATAAAATGTTATTTTTTTGTGAAGAATCACCAACAAGTGGGACACAATTGTGAAGTGGAACGAAATCTATTTGATAATTTAAACTTTTTTAGCAAATAAAAAACTGAAAAGTGGTGCGTGCAAAATTATTCGGCCCCTTTACTTTCAGTGCAGCAAACTCACTCCAGAAGTTCAGCGAGGATCTCTGAATGATCCAATGTTGTCCTAAATGACTGATAGTGATAAATAGAATCCACCTGTGTGTAATCAAGTCTCTGTATAAATGCACCTGCTCTGTGATAGTCTTAGGGTTCTGTTGAAAGCGCAGAGAGCATCATGAAGACCAAGGAACACACCAGGCAGGTCCGTAATACTGTTGTGGAGAAGTTTAAAGCCGGATTTGGATACAAAATGATTTCCCAAGCTTTAAACTTCCCAAGGAGCACTGTGCAAGCGATCATTTTGAAATGGAAGGAGTATCAGACCACTGCAAATCTACCAAGACCTGGCCGTCCCTCTTAACTTTCAGCTCAGACAAGGAGAAGACTGATCAGAGATGCAGCCAAGAGGCCCATGATCACTCTGGATGAACTGCAGAGAACTACAGCTGAGGTGGGAGAGTCTGTCCATAGGACAACAATCAGTCGTACACTGCACAAATCTGGCCTTTATGGAAGAGTGGCAAGAAGAAAGCCATTTCTCAAAGATATCCATGAAAAGTCTTGTCTAAAGTTTGCCACAAGCCACCTGGGAGACACACCAAACATGTGGAAGAAGGTGCTCTGGTCAGATGAAACCAAAATCGAACTTTTTGCCCACAATGCAAAACGATATGTTTGGCATAAAAGCAACACAGCTCATCACCCTCAACACACCATCCCCACTGTCAAACATGGTGGTGGCAGCATCATGGTTTGGACCTGCTTTTCTTCAGCAGGGACAGGGAAGATGGTTAAAATTGAGGGGAAGGTGGATGCAGCCAAATACAGGACCATTCTGGATGAAAACCTGTTGGAGTCTGCAAAAGACCTGAAACTGGGACGGAGATTTATCTTCCAACAAGACAATGATCCCAAACATACAGCAAAATCTACAAAGGAATGGTTCACAAATAAATGTATCCAGGTGTTAGAATGGCCAAGTCAAAGTCCAGACCTGAATCCAATCGAGAATCTGTGGAAAGAGCTGAAAACTGCTGTTCACAAACGCTCTCCATCCAACCTCACTGAGCTCGAGCTGTTTTGCAAGGAAGAATGGGCAAGAATTTCAGTCTCCCGATGTGTAAAACTGATAGAGACATACCCCAAGCGACTTGCAGCTGTAATCGCAGCAAAAGGTGGCTCTACAAAGTATTAACGCAAGGGGGCCGAATAATTTTGCACGCCCCACTTTTCATTTTTTTATTAGTTAAAGTTTCAAAAATCCAATAGATTTTGTTCCACTTCACAATTGTGTCCCACTTGTTGGTGATTCTTCACAAAAAATAACAATTTTATATCTTTATGTTTGAAGCCTGAAATGTGGCAAAAGGTTGAAAAGTTCAAGGGGGACGAATACTTTCGCAAGGCACTGTGTGTGTGTGTGTATATATGTATGTGTGTGTATATTTATATATATATATATATATATATATATATATATATATATATATATATATATATATATATATATATATATATATATATATATATACATATATACACACACACACACACACACACACACACACACACACATATACATACACACACACACACACACACACACACACACACACACACACACACACACACACACCCTCCCTTGTGTTCAAAATGAGTATATAATAACTGTTACTCTATAACAATAATGCTAATGCTAAATAATTAAGTAAATACATCCACTCTGTAGAAACAATTGAATGCAATATGCAGATTTTTCTATTTTTTTTCATCTGCACCATAGGGTGCACATGGTCAGTCAAAATGTGTACATAGTCGCTGGCAGGGACTGTACCTTTCAAGATAATGGGGCCTGCAGAATACCAATATATGGCTTCCCAAACCATGATTGCGCCGCCACTATGCTTTGTTGTTGACACAAGACAGTCCTGGTGGTAAGCTTAGGATGGTGTTCACATGTCTGGGGGGTGGGTACTATGTAAAGCTCGATTCCTCGGACCATATTACAGTCTATTGATTGATAGTCCATGATTTATGGGTGTTGAACCACTAATATGGCTCACTAGTGGTTTGGTAGTGAATGTTTTCCATATGGAGTTCAAAAGAATGTGAGGAAAAGTGGGGTAGCCTGTTTTAAGGCCCCCCTTTCCCTCATGGGATGGTGGCAGTAGGAGTTACAAGCCCCTCCTTACTTGATTATAATGGGAGTTTTGTGATAGGTTAAAAAAAGGTCAGCTTATTAGGAATGTTCTGGAAGTTTTGAGTGGTCCTCTATGAGAGGCAATTTAAGGTCACCTGTCCCCCCAGAACATTCCAGAAATTCCCAGGACCCCTATTTAAGCAGGAGACTGAGGGGTGTCTTTGCTAGTCGCCAGAGGGATATTTGAAGAGCACCACACTGATTTTGTTTACAGTTTTAAAGTATTTATTAAGAGTGTTATGGTGAATTGTTAAATGTTTATATTTGTGAATACCAACAAACAAGGCCGCAGCCGTTATTAGCTGCTTTACAACCGCCCACCGTAGATATACTGTGGCAGGGCGGCCACTCTGCGCTAGATCACCTGCCTAGTACCTGATCTGACACATTTTCGGGTCTGGGGTGGGCGCAGCTGCTGGCAACACACTCCTGCTGGCATCTGCCAATTACACAGGCAGAACGACAATCTGCCTATGTAAACAAAGCCAATTGTCCTTTTGTCAGACGGGAAGGTATTGATTCTGTGTTCCTGCAAAGCAGAAACACGGATCTTTGCCTTCCCCTCATCAAAGCACCTCCCACACAGTGATTAAATCACAACCTAGGCACACAGTTAACACTTTGATCACCCCTGATGTTAACCCCTTTTCCAGCCAGTGTCATTAGTACAGTGACAGTGAATATTTTTTTAGATCTGCTCATGGTATAATGCCCCATACACACTCAGATTTTCTGCTGATTTTTTTCCATCAGGTTTACCAAAACCATGTAGTACAAGGGTCTGCCTCATTGCATACAAATTGAAACTCCTAAGGTTTGACCTCATATTATATGGTTTTGGTAAATCTGAAGGAAAAACAGCAGAAAAACTGATAGTGTGTATGGTGCTTTAGCCCTTGTACACACGGTCGGAGAATCCGTCGGAATGTGTCCTATCGGACCGCGTCGTCGGATAATCCGACTGTGTGTGGTATGCATCGGATTGATTCCGTCGGAATCTGTCGGACCCAATTTTCCAACATGTTGGAATTTATTTCCCGACCAACTGGGCCGGTCGGACATACTCCGATCATGTGTAGAGAATTTTGATCGGACCAAGTGCCACGCATGCTCAGATCAAATTCCTACATCAAAGCTATTGGCTACTAGCCTGAATGTAGTCCCATCGTAAACAAAATTACGTCATCACGTTCTGAAAGATCGGATTTTTCGCCAACTTTGTCCAACCGTGTGTATGCAACAGTTTCGGACAAGATCCGACGGACAAAATCCGACGGGCAAAATCCGACGGGCAAAATCCGACGGATTTGGTTGTGGAAATCTCCGACCGTGTGTACAGGGGCTTAGTGTTACTGATCCTCAAAAAGTGTCAGTTAGGTATCAGATTTGTCCAGCGTAATATCGCAGTCCTGCTAGAAGTTGCTGATCGCCGCCATTACTAGTTAAAAAAAAGAAAAATATCCCATAATTTGTAGACGCTATAACTTTTGTGCAACCCAATCAATATACGCTTACTGGGATTCTGGGAATATGTAGCAGAATACATATTGGCCTAAATTCACAAAGAAATTAAATTTTTTACATTTTTTTTTATTGGGTATGTTTTATAGCAAAAAGGAAAAAATATTGTGTTTTTTTAATTGTCTGTCTTTTTTTGTTTATAGTGCAAAAAATTACCACCAAAAGGACAACATTTTTACTTGGGTACAGTGTCACACGACCGTGCAATTGTCAGTTAAAGTAACACAGTGCTGTATTGCAAAAAATGGCCTGGTCATATGGGGGGGGGGGGTAAAATCTTCCAGAGCTGAAGTGGTTATCTAGTTTGGTGTGTCTAGTGTTCTAGGTATGTTTGGAGTTCATACCACCTACCGTCTCATGTTATATCTCTTTCCCTTTCAACGCAAAACATGCAAATCATGTAGTATTTCCATATTTTTGTCCAACCCATATATACACATTTTATATATATATATATATATATATATATATATATATATATATATATATATATATATATATATATATATAAATAATGGTCAGAAGCTGCATGACAAAGGACTGGTGGTAGCCAGTGACTTCCTACCGGTGTTAGCAGCTGCAAGTTCTCACTGAAATTGCCCATGAATGTCATGATGGTCATCCTTTGAGAGAGTCGTTCCACTTTACTGAAGTGCATCATGAATCTATCCTCATCAGAAAGGTCTTCAAGAGGCTTCCGCTCCCGCTCATACTGCCTTAGCAACTTCACTTCCGCTTCTGTAGGTAAGAAGCGTACCAGACACTCCACAAAATCTACCGGCAATGTCTTCAAGTCAAACCTGGAGAGAGAGGACAAGGTATAAATGTCTATCCAGAGGTCTGTTACTAGATTCATTTAATTTAGCAACCTGTTGCAAACGGAGACATAATCTACATTATCATGTTTGCACCATGCTATGCTATAAGCACATTTATGGAATGCACAGGAGTAGGAGAGATGCATACGTGTGGATAGCTTTACAGATCTCCTCTGGGGCCCTCCCGGCTTTTCGCAGAGTGATTGCCAGGTTCTTGGCTCGGTTTGCCTCCAAAAGGGTCACTTTACTTATTGATTTCTGGGAAGATTTATTCTTGGAGCAGGTAAGATCAATGGCAGCTCCCTGTGCTTTGGTTTTGAACATCTCTTCAAATTTATCCATATCCAGATCCTGTAAAAAAAAAAATACAATTTAAAAACACCAAGCTTTTGCTTCATTTCATATAAATCAGTTCCTCAATGTGTAACAGGTACATGCTACTTATATAGTTTTAGAATGCTGAAGTTTTACATTCAAGTTGCAAACCAGATCCATTAAGACTATGTGTGCTAAGGGGAACCAAAACTGTTTAAGGCCGGGTTCACACCGCTGCGATGCGGGAACGCCGCGAATCCGCAGCGTTTTCCCGCATCGCATTACTCCCGCCGGCAGTTCACACTGCCCTATGCGGACGGCTGGGAGTGTCAATGATATGTTAATGACACCCCCAGATCCGTCCGCATATCGCAGTGCGATCTGCCGACTCGCACAGGAATCGGATCGCATGGTGTGAACCCCCATGCGATCCGATTCTGTTGCGGACCAAAAAAAGGGTCCCGTGCGAGTTTGCTGCGGGAGTGCTGCGAATTCAGCCATACTATCTGTATGGCTGAACTCGCATCGCTACGGAGATCGGATGTGATTTGCGGTGCGAATCACATCCGGATCTCCCCCCGCAGCAGTGTGAACCCAGCCTAAATATAATTAAACTTGGTATATATATATATATATATATATATATATAGATATATATATATATATATATATATATATGAAATAGATTATTATGTGGCAATTTTATCTCTAAAATAGGTACCTACATAGTTAATCTGGTTGAAAAAAAAGACAAGTCAATCCAGTTAAACCAACAGAAAAAAACAAAAAAACAACACACAAATAGAAAACGTGCATATATATTATTATTATACAGGGTTTATATAGCGCCAACAGTTTGTGCAGCACTTTACAACATGGAGCAAACAGTACAGTTACAATTAACAATGAGCTGAACACTCCCCTGGTTCGGTTCGCAACAGAACTTGTGAACAGGCAAAAAATTTGGACAAACACCATTAAAATCTATGGGACACGAACAGGACAAATCAAAAGTGCTAATTTTAAAGGCTTATATGCAGGTCATCGTCATAAAAAGTGGTTGGGGACCTGGGTCCTGCCCCAGGGGACATGTATCAATACAAAAAAAAAAGTTTTAAAAATGGCTGTTTTTTCGGGAGCAGTGATTTTAATAATGCTTAAAGTGAAACAATAAAAATGAAATATTCCTTTAAATATCGCGCCTGGGGGGGGGTGTCTATAGTATGCCTGTAAAGGGCCGCATTCATACCCTTCAGGTCCGATATGAATTTAAATTTTTTTTAAATAAAAATGGCGTAGGGGCCCCCCTCCTCCCGCAAAATCCATTCCAGAACCTTATCCAAGCACGCAATCTGGCAGGCCGCAGGAAAAGAGGGGGGGGGGTGAGAGAGCCCCTCCTTAACCGTACCAGGCCACATGTCCTCAACATTGGGAGGGTGAGTGCTTTGGAATAGCCCCCCCAAGGCATCTAGTCCCCATATTGATGGGGACAAGGGCCTCATACCCATAACCCTTGCCCGGTGGTTGTGGTGGGTCTTCGGGTGGGGGCTTATCGGAATATGGAAGCCCCCTTTAACAAGGTGCCCCCCCGATCCCAGACTCTCCCCTTATGTGAATTAGTAACGGGTACATTGTACCCCTACCATTTCACCAAAAAAAGCGTCAAAAATACAGGAGGGATCAGAAGGCCCTGCTCGTTAGAGCTTACAGTCGAGAGGATACCAGCGTTTCTCAACTCCACTCCTCAAAGCGCCCCAACAGATGAAATGGCTGTGGTAATTACTAAGGCAATGAAAACTGTTTTAAATCACCTGTGCAAAATAATGGGAAGTCTGAAAACATGACCTGTTGGGGAGCCTTGAGGACCGGAGTTGACAAACACCGATATATATACAATCCTATATACACAATCCTTCACCCACAGTTGATCCAGAGAAAAGCAAAAAAACCAAAACAGCAAAGCACATTCCAATTTTCTCCAGCAGGGGAAAAAATTCCTTCCTGATCCCCTGAGGGGCAATGAGATTTTCCCTGGATCAACTTTACCTATAAATGTCAGTACCCAGTTATATTCTGTACATTTAGGAAAGAATCCAGGTCTTTTTTAAAACAATCTATTGAGCTGGCCAGAAGCAGCTCTTAAGGGATTCTATTCCACAAATTTGTGTGTTAATGTACTAACATGGCAATCTACAAAAGCATGGGTGATATGAAAAGTATAATATACTATAAGGACGAGTATCTCTTCAATTACTACAGTTAGATTAGTGAAAGATCTTATGAATTTCTCAATGCTATGCATCTTTCTGCTCATATGTTCTCTCTCACCTGTAATATCCTCTCGTCATCCAGGTCGCTGAACACGGTGCCACTTATCTGGTTGGGTTTAAGAGCAGTCCAGTTAAACACAGGCAGGCGGAACTTTGTTTTTATTGGCTTCTTGATCCTGATAGCTGAAATAATTCCAGAACAGATAAGCAATACAGAAGATATCATTTCATGGCGTGTGATTCTATAGACAGTGTGGTAATAATCAATCTTTTCCACAATGTGATATTTACCTGACAAACCAAGCGTGAGGATAACAGAAGGTGAGGAGGATGGAAGAGGAGGTGGAGGAGGGCACTTGCCTGTAGTAAAAATGAAATGGTTCATTTAGGTATATAATTTGTATGCATACAAAATGAATCTTGTCCATTTATCAGAAACATAATAAAATTGAACAGCCCAAAAAATTATAATTTTTCAGAAAACCGAAGAAATAAAACTTCAAAAGTAAGCACTGTTCAGTAAAGGGCTAAGAAATTACCACGCAAACCATTTCTTGAATAATATTTTTAGAACCATAGTATTAGGATATTTCCCAACTTTTGAAAGGGAACTGACAAAGTAACACTAAGGAAGTACATCTAGTAGCAGATGAAATGCGTCAGATCCGTCCCCCCAATGATGCAACACTTATGCCCCATTCACACGATCTGACTTTCCGACAACAAAAACGTGGATTTTTGTTTGAAGGATGTTGGCTCCAACTTGTCTTGCATACACACGGTCACACAAATGTTGGTCAACAATTACAAAAGTAGTGACGTAAGAGACGTACATGATATCTCCATTACAAACGCTAGTTTTACAAGACCGAGCGCTTCCGGCTCGTACTTGATTCCGAGCATGCGTGGACTTTTGCGTGACGGATTTGTATACACACGATTGGAAAGTCCAACAACAAACATTTGTTGGCGGAAAATTTGAGAACCTGCTAGCCAACATTTATTGGCAGAAAGTCTGATAACCAATGTTCGATGGAGCATATACACGGTCAGACTTTCCGCCAACAAGCTCACATCCAACATTTGTTGCCAGAAAATCCGATCGTGTGTACGCAGCATTACGCAATATCTACCTAGCAACTAAGGTAGTTTATTTGCACTGACTGTTTGCCCAAGGAGATATTCTTCCCTTATTCTATGATGTTGTAGAAAGGCCCTGTATTACCTATGTACTGGATGTTTAGTTCTAACAACCTCTGGTTGTAAAGGTTGTGATGCAATATACATTTAGCTTCCAGTTGTGGCTGAAGATCCATTGGGGAAGCTATAGAACAGGGGTCTCAAACTGACGAAACGCCAGCTGTTGCAGAACTACAAGTCCCATCATGCCTCTGCCTGTGGGAGTCATGCTTGTAACTGTCAGCCTTGCAATGCCTCATGGGACTTGTAGTTTCACAACAGCTGGAAGCCGCCAGTTTGAGACCCCTGCTATAGAAGACTTGCAAAACTGTTACATTTAAATCTGCAGCTATTTAAAGCAGATAATACACAATATGCCAGTGGATTTAGAAAAGAAAATGAAATTTTTTTTTCCTTTCTGAATACACCTTTATATAAAAAAACGTAAATTCGATTTTGCTACAATTATTTATGCTGTAGTGTACCAAGACAATTCTTGATCCCACATTTATAAAAAAACATATAGAAAAAAAAATTCTTGCCCAAAAGCGAAATACAAGTGATCATAAAATGGTTAACATTTTCTTTGTCTTTCATACTGGACTCTATTTATAAACTTTTGTTAACAGCGATTAAGGAAATCAATTACGCATCAGACAATGAGGTGCTTGCATGACTGTACTAATGTGTTACCATTTCTGCACATGGTACTGCTAGTACGCACATATGCTGCTAGATAGGAGACTGCCACAGTTTGTAGAATATAAGACAACACTGTCTATTTATTTTACTAATGGTGCTTTGTGGGTATTTTTAAACACATATGGCTGTTTAAAGCTGAATTCCAGATATGGCGATTTTTTATAGTTACATTATTCCAGCTTGGACCCACATAAGTATGTATGTGCCCTATGTATTTAGGCACCACTACTACAGTGAATGCCGCTAGTTTCTGGGTCCCATGCTGAGGGGCTGGACTGCTGCTTACTGACCACAGGTGGTCACTCGCTGGCCACAGGCGCCATACAGATCAGGGAATGCTTCTTTTATTTCAATGCTTGAGGTGATTGTAGTTGTATCAGAGCACTTGTAACAAAAACAAATGAGTACTGTCCACGATACCCGTTTTATGTGCAGGAACATCCAAATTTTTAGCACAAGCTTTTGGGGTGCACCCCCTTCTTCAAGGTCCAAGCAGTACTAATACATAAGGTTTTAGCATAAGATAAGCGCTGAGGGGAAAAAAAAAAAAACACACACACACACACACACAAAAACATACACAGCAATGGTAATTAAACATGGATAGTTAGTAAGATAAGTCACAGAGGTGAGAGGGGTCCTAAAACTGTTGAATAGTGATTTAGAAAACCGAGGTCCACATTTAGTCCATTATGTTTTGTGCGTAGGAAGCAAAATGGCAACCCAATACTTATTTATGGCGCACTTGAAAGACGATGTTCTTAACACCATACAGATACTATCACAATATTTTCATTGTATGGACAAAAAGGTGAAGAAAAAAATTTACCGATAGATCAACACGTTTCAAACATTCAAACTAAAAAAATGGGCTATTCAAGCACACATGTCCATTTATTAGACACCAACAACAAACAGTAATAAACTGGAAACCCCTAAGTACGGAATAGTAAAGTGGCTGTAAACCCTTTCATCTTACTTTTATCTATAGGTAAGCCTAGAATAAGGCTTACCTATAGGTAGTGGAAATATCTCCTAAACGTGCGACGCTTAAGAGATATTTCACTTGTAGTGCGCTGATGTCATCATTAGCGCATGCGCTGTGAAGAAACGGACCACTGTGCTGTTTCTTCCCCAGCGTGTGCCGTGACTGACGGCTCCTGCACGCATGCACGGGAGTGACGTCACGCAGCTCCGGCCACGGAGTCCGTGGCCCAGAAGGAAGAGGGGTAAAGATGGACACGGCCTGCACAGGGGACAGCAATGGATTTGTTTGCAGGTAAGTGTCACAAAATGGGCTAGTATGTGATGCATACTAGCCCATTATGCTTTTAATTTTCAGGCTTTGCAGGGAGCAAAATAGGAAGTAAAACCCATCAGGGTTTGCTTCCTCTTTAATGGTGACAAGAGGTCTTCAAACTAGGATAACATTTACAATGCTTTACTATGACATATTAAAAGCATAGAAACAACCAATGCAATATAGTTCAGTTAAAATATATGAACAACAGTTGGGTACTCTGTAAACAATCAAAGGCGTGGCGTGAGTGGGTATCCACTTCATTCGGCACGTTTCAGAAAATATTATTTTCTTACAAAACTATTCCTTGGATGGTAAGAAACCTTTCTGATATTTGATAATTCAAACCATTTGTGTATATGTCTTTTGAGATACAGTAGCTTATGAATTCCCATTATATCGTAGAAGACATTCTGCCATCCTTCCTCTACTGTGCCCCCTGACGAAGGAAAATCTTTTCTGAAACGCATCGGAATGAAGTGGATACCCACTCACACCAAGCATTTGATTGTTTACAGAGTACCCAACTGCTGTTCTTATATTTTTACTGTAGTATAATGCATTTTTCTATGCTTTTAATATGTCATAGTAAAGCATTGTAAATTTTATCCCAGTTGTTTGAAGATCTCTTCTTGCCTTTAAAGTCCCATACTTGGGGGGTAACCAGTTTGTTACTGTATATTTTTAGATGTTGGCAACGACTAATGCCACATATACACGATCCGAATTTCGGCCAGCAAAAGGCCGATTATAGCTTTTCATCGGAAAATGAGACCGTGTGTATGCTCCATCGGAATTTACCTGGCCGAATTCCTGCCAGCAAAAATTTGAGAGCATGTTCTCAATTTTCCAGATGGAAAAACTTTCAGTCGGAAATTCCGATCGTTTGTATGCAATTCCGATGCGCAAAAACTCGCGTATGCTATTGGAAACTATTGGCTACTGGCTTTTTCTAGTCCCGCCGTACGTGTTGTACATCACCGCTTTCTAAACGATCGGAATTTGGTGTGACTGTGTGTAGGCAAGACAGCTTGAGCAGAATTCCGTCAGAATTCCAACGGGGGAAACCATCAGAGCTTTTCCAACCATAATTCCGATCGTGTGTACGCGGCATTAGTGTTTTTTTCTGGTGGATATATCTTCATTTCCTAGACACCACTGTATACATCAGGGATGACAAGCATTACACCTCATTATCCATGAAACCAGCTGATAGATGTAACTCTCTCCATAGTTCCATCATACACAGCTAGGCGATCAGACACAGCTGAATATGCTTGGCCCCAAAAGACAATACCGATACCCGGAATTCACTCAGGGATAGATGGCGGCGTTGGAGAACGAGGGTCGCTTTGGGGGCTTCCATCTAAGCTAAGTTATTCATAATGAGCTAGTATGTTATAAATACTAGCTCACTACGCCTTTGCCTTGCAGGGTGTATTTTTTATTTTTTT
Organism: Lithobates pipiens; assembly: GCF_037356315.1. Taxonomy (NCBI): domain Eukaryota; kingdom Metazoa; phylum Chordata; class Amphibia; order Anura; family Ranidae; genus Lithobates; species Lithobates pipiens. The sequence continues at coordinate 539,955,097 of NW_027507748.1, forward strand.
GGGGCTTTACTTCCTCTTTAATAAGTAGTTTAATAAAGATTTTTGTTATTTACTGTACATCTAGATTAGACTCTGCATGCCTTTTCCCCCCCATCTCCTCTTTTGTTTGGAGTAATTGGGAGCTGTGAGCTCATGACACCAAGGCGAGTCAGTGGTTAAATGTTTTTGGTGCAAATTTTAGGGTCATTATAAGATCTGACAGTTGCCCATTGTTAAGAGGTTTATGACATGCATATGGTCTGCTACAAACTAAGTTTCGTGTGGACAATAAAGGGTTTTATCACTCTCCGGACTGTTCTATTTCCATAAAATGCTAGCAAAAGATCCACCTTGGGATTCAAGTCATGCTAAATGCTGTTTATTTTCAAATGGTTGTGCAATTCTCCATCTATTCCTATAAAGAATATAGAAAGAAGGGGAGAAGTGTGGTGGTGGGTAGTTGAATTAGAAAGCAGAGGGACTTGACCAGTGATGGCTTGTACATACAGGGCGCCGCCCCCTAATCTACATGCATGGTGCTGGACGCATGGATTTCAATAGGGGTTTTTTTTTTTTTTTTTTTTTTTAAGCATGAGGCTCTAATTAGCTTCAAAAAAAGGGGGGGCTCGGGGCGCAGAGGAGAAGCAACGGCCCTGGAGCGAGGAGAAGCAGCCCTACCCCAGGGACAGGAAGGGCTGCCTTCCAGTCAGTCTCCCCTGGGGATTTGCCGACCCCCCTCCCCCCCAAAAAAAATATTAAGCACCAGTAGCCACTGTACTTGACATGTTCTCCCAAGGCATACATAATAATCCAAAATTGAATTTCAGCTTTAGCCATATTTTGCCATTATATATAATGGATATGAAATCCATGAAACCAGGTTCACACTGGTGCGACATACGCTCCGACTTTGGGAGCACACGTCGCATGATGTGTACAAATCAATGGTTCCCTATGAGAGCTGTCTTAACTGGTCTGACACAAGTCAGTTTTACTTTAGAAAAGGTTCCTGCACTACTTTGGTCTGTTTTTAGCCCATTCAATATCACTGAAGTCTGCTCAAAGTCAGATCTTTGTCCTAACCTTCCAACTTGGCATCCCACATGGTGATTACAGCAGCAGGAAAAGGAATTTACATCACACTGGGATTGTTTTGATTGATCAAAGGACAAGTCGGACTATCTCAAAGTCGGAGCAAAATCTTATCCCATTCATTCAAGTCAAACGGAAGTAGGACCAAAGCAAGATCGATGTAGGACCAATGTCGCTGGGAATAGTAGGATGACAGTGGTACAACAGTTGTGTCATACCAGTGTGAACCCGGCCTTAAAGGCTCCGACCAGAGAGTTATACTTACCTATGTGTAACCCCCAATGACATCCTTTTGTCTTGTCTATTCACTGCTTCTAATGCTGTGTCTGTCAGTTCTGACTGGCCCAATGAAGCAAGTAAGAGAATCTCAGAGACAATCTGATAGGCACAGTATTAAGAACATAGAGGAGGAAGTCTAATAAGACTCTATTACATGGCATACGTTCATATTAAAAATTGAGTGAGAAGTGTAACGGCACACAAATGTCGCCAAAATCACTCCTCCTTCCAAAATGAAATATGTATTATTTGATGTGCTCTTTAAACAGGAGGGATAATGTTAACTGTAGATGATTACAAAATGATAAACCAATTCCAGTGCAAATGAATGAAAAAATGTCAACATGTTTAGCAGTGCCATCCTTACTTGGCATTGGAGGAGGTGGTGGTGGAGGAGGTGGGGGAGGGGGAGGAGGTGGTGCTGCAGGTAGAGGTGCTGGTGCAGGTGGGGGCGGGGGTGGAGGTGGTGGAAAGTCTGCAATCAATGAAATGTCTCCAGATAGGCCAGCAAGTGATGGGGGGATGGTCCCAGCAGACCCAAACTTCTGGTGCTGTAGAGCATTGGCATGCTCCAGCTGGCGGAGCTGCAGAAATGCTTCCTCCTTTTCTTTGATGATTTTCCTTAGCGTGTTCACCTGATGGCTTGTCGTCTCATACGTTTCCTGGAGATGCCAAAAAAAAAAAAGAAGGAAATTAACAAGACATAAAATTCACACGCACAGATATTGTTTGCCTTTTGGCATTATGACACTCCTTTCTTGGATACATATCTTTGAGTCGAATATATATACCGTATATATAAAAAAAAAAATATATATATATATATATATATATATATATATATATATCTCCCTACCTTTGTGCATTAAAATATAAAAATGTACTGTACGAGCATGTTTATATGTGATAGTGCGCAATAATGTCAACAGTAGCAAGTCAAACTACTGTGCCCGGGGATTTGAAAGTAAAGTTGTGAATGTTTGCAGTAAAACTAGAAAAAATCCATAGTGCCATGGGCAATGCAAACTAAGTTAATTCACTTAGGTAGAGGTGATGCTTGTTGGAATGGGTCAGCTTTCAGCATGTAGTAAATCCGGACATAGATGGTTTGAATCTCCGGAGTTCAGCTTGGGCCGTCCGAGATTTGAACCATGTATGGGCAGGCTGAATGTTCCTAAGTTGATCGATTAACTTGGGTACCACCAGCCTGTTGGATTTTCTGCTATACCCGCTAGCAATAATCACGGTATTCTCCCAGCTGGGGGGGGGGGGGGGGGCGTTTGCGATACGGCACTGCAAAGATTTTACTGACAATTACGCGGTCATGCGGCGCTGGACCCTGTGCCGATCACATGTACTCTCCCAAGGAAAGAAAAAAACTCTCTAGCAATACACACCAAACTGAGCAATGTGCAGAGTGACTCCAAAGGCTCTGTCTTATCAGGAGATGGATTTGGGGACAATGGAAGAAGAGGAGGATCAGAGAAGACAGGATCAAACAGTCTTTTTGCACAATGCGCAGGATTAACCCCTTAGGTTCCACAGTGAGTATAACAAGAATGCTTTACTGCATATTCAGACTGATTTTACTGTTGTGGGTTTATTAACACTTCAATGAGTTATATTATGTTATGAGTACAAATAAGGGTTGCCAATTACTGCCTAATGGAGAGAGGGGCTAAACACTACATTATAGCTAAACAGAAAATCAATCCCTTGATCACAATGGCACAAATTATCCTAGTCCTAAGGAGGTCAATTACATTTTTTTTTTATAATTTTTCAGCAACACGTAAATAAATAGAACATACACATGAAGCAGATTTGGTAAAAAAAAAAAAAAAAAATAGTCCTAACTTTGCAAAAATAAAGGCCAGATAAATAGGTGAATTTTAAAACAGTGTTATAAAGAAAAAAAGATTAAAGTAGAAATATCTGCAATTTTTTTTTTTTTCCATTTTGGATAGAGCAAGGGAAGGGTTATAACCCGTGTCAGATTTTTTTCACCATCTCTGTCCCATTGCAGAGATTTCCCTTCAATTCCTGTCCCATAGCCAAATAGGAAATCCCTGCCCTGCAAATAAAGGAATTCCTTGAAGACCCCAGGTCACCAAAACTAGTGTCCCCATGGGAAGAATTTCCCTCTATTACTTACTGGGGACAACCCAAAATTTTAGGTTTTCTTTTACTTTCAATGAGAATGATAAACAGGACAAACAGACAGTGAATCTCCTTAACAGAGGCACAGACTCTAACCAAAACAAAAAAAATAAAAATAAAATAAAAGGTTTTACATTTAGTTATACTTTAATAATAAAATAGCAGCCATAAAAAGGGAAGAAAGAAGGGGAATTGTTCTATAACAATAACTACAGATCATGCAAAATGTTTTATCTGGGAACTTTTGTGATGCAATATGTAGTAAACAGTGATGAGGGAGCAGTACATTATTATTCCAAAGCTTACAGTCCTTCGACATCCCAGGAAATCCCCAAGTCACTACGTGAAAAAAAAGGAACTGAACCTTCGAGGTTAAGAAACAAGAAGTGATAACCCAGCAGGGGAGCAGTTATCAAAAACAAACTTAAAATGCTTAAAAAAATAAAAATAAAAAAAAAACATATGGAAGGCGGCAGTTGAGCAGCAGAGCCGTACTCAGCTGCTTTAATTTACCCCAAAAATACCACAAGCATGAGAAACATTTTGAAAAACCATCAAGTGAACTGGGACAAGCACATCTGCTTGTATAGGGATGTTAGGAGCACATCACACGCAGATGTGCCTTGCTGGTGGTATGCCAGCCATAAATCCTGCAAGAACTGCAATTTCTATGGACACGTGTACCCATGAAGGATGGCCAGTGTCCACCTTGTTAGGTCTGGAATTTTTAGGTCAGTTTCTGACATCCTGAAGTCTTCTCTTGTGGTAGGAGAAGCAGGTCCATTATCTCCTTTCTCTGTGAAATGATGCCACCTAAACCAAAAATGATGCGTGGTCTCACCATTGAAGACACAGACAGGTTCTAGCTCCCAACCACTCTTGTACTGTCATGGCCAGAGTTGGGTTTTAAGAAATGAAGATTCATAGTCATACATACACATTCTATACAGACATCAGTGTAATAAGACTCTCGCACTCTCTTTGTAGCTCACCCTAATCATCTCCAGCTCCTTCTCTCTCTGTAATAAAGTTTTTTCCAGCTCGGCCACTCGCATCACGTTCTCGTTCTCCAAATCTAGCAGCTTTTCCGTCATCTGGAAGAAAATCATAATTGCAGTTATTGGATCCTTATGCAGCTTCGAACAACAGTACCTACTGAAATTTTCCCAGCAGCAACTCTGATCTAATGTCCCTAATCAAAAGTGAAAGGAATCCTGGGAGTTTTTTTTTTCTTTCCTACACTAAAGGAAATCCCCAGAAATCTAGCAAATACTCCAAGAAGGAAACGTGACACAATCTATGATAATCTGTCATTTTCACGTGCATTGTGGTTTCATTTGTTGTTGATTTTTTTATTTTACTTCTTTTTTTTTTCTTTTCTAAAATGTACCAGTGGGCTGTTTATTAGAAAGCTCAGCAAGCTTTGCAAACTGGGTGTCATGGATGCATCCCTGTGTTAATTTAAAGCTGAAATTTTGTTAGACTACTTCGTTCGTTTGGGCCAGCTTGTAATATAACTGGGTACTAAAATTTATAGGTAAAGTTGATCCCGGGAAAATCCGATTGCCTCTCGGGGGATCAGGAAGGAATTTTTTTCCCCTTCTTTAGCAAATTGGATCATGCTCTGCTGGGGTTTTTTGCCTTCCTCTGGATCAACTGTGGGTATAGAATTGGGTATATGGGCTGGTATATTTATTGTGTATATATATATATATATATATGTGTATGTATGTGTGTATATATATATGTGTGTGTGTGTGTATGTATGTGTGTATATATGTGTGTGTGTGTATGTGTGTGTGTATATATATTATATTATATATATATATATATATATATATATATATATATATATATATATATATATATATATATAATTTTTTTTTTTTTTTTGGTTGAACTGGATGGACTTGTGTCTTTTTTCAACCTGACTATGTAACTATGTCCCGGAGTCACAGGCAGGCTGATGTCACAACCTCTGACCCAGCCAATCAGAGGAAGCTTTGTATTCAATTATATAATACACAGCTTTTTATGAATGGGTGAGCACCGCTGTGATAGACTCTACTGTATTCTGGGTATGAACCCGGAAGTTCTTGGCTCAAACCCAGAACACATTACAGGAATAGTTAGTGGTCACAGGTTAGTGAGGGATCTAGGTAATATGGGCCAAGCTGGCCCAAATGAACTATGTAGTCTAAGGCCTCATGCACACGAGACGCAGATGAAACCTCTGTTAAAAAAAAGCTGAAACGCGCGTTTAGAAACGTGCGTTTTGCCGCGTTTGCATGTCGCGTTTAGACGCGTTTATAAAGATAACATCATGTAGACCCTCCCCAAGCTCTCAAAGCATTTTTTTTAACTATTTCTGCTATTTTGATCAGAGTGAGCAGCAGCAGCATAGAGAGCAGTTGTACACTTGCATTTGCCGTGTCACTTGCCACGGCACCTGCCACAAGTTGTGGATTGTCCACTTGCCACAAGTTGGGGATTGTCCACTTGCCACATCACCTGCCACGTCACCTGCCACAAATTGTGGATTGTCCACTTGCCACGTCACTTGCCACATCACCTGCCACGTCACTTGCCACGAGATGTGGATTGTCCACTTTCCACGTCATCTGCCATGCCACCTGCCACAAGCTGTGGATTGTCCACTTGCCGCGTCACTTGCCACATCACCTGCCACATCACCTGCCACGTCACTTGCCACGTCACCTGCCACAAGTTGTGGATTGTTCACTTGCCACGTCACCTGCCACGTCACCTGCCACAAGTTGTGGATTGTCCACTTGCCACAAGCTGTGGATTGTCCACTTGCCACATCACTTGCCACGTCACTTGCCACGTCACTTGCCACGTCACCTGCCACGTCACCTGCCACGTCACCTGCCACAAGTTTTGGATTGTCCACTTGCCACGTCACTTGCCACGTCAGCTGCCACGTCACTTGCCACGAGATGTGGATTGTCCACTTTCCACGTCATCTGCCATGCCACCTGCCACAAGCTGTGGATTGTCCACTTGACACGTCACCAGCCACATCACCTGCCACAAGTTGTGGATTGTCCACTTGCCACGTGACTTGCCACATCACCTGCCACGTCACTTGCCACATCACCTGCCACAAGTTGTGGATTGTCTACTTGCCGCGTCACTTGCCACGTCACCTGCCACGTCACCTGCCACGTCACCTGCCACAAGTTGTGGATTGTCCACTTGCCACGTCACTTGCCACAAGCTGTGGATTGTCCACTTGCCACATCACTTGCCACGTCACCTGCCACGTCACTTGCCACGTCACCTGCCACAAGTTTTGGATTGTCCACTTGCCACGTCAGCTGCCACATCACTTGCCACATCACCTGCCACGTCACCTGCCACAAGTTGTGGATTGTCCACTTGCCACGTCACTTGCCACTTCACCTGCCACGTCACTTGCCACGAGATGTGGATTGTCCACTTGCCATGTCACTTGCCACGTCACCTGCCACGTCACTTGCCACGTCAGCTGCCACGTCACTTGCCACAAGATGTGGATTGTCCACTTGTCACATCACCTGCCACATCACTTGCCACATCACCTGCCACAAGTTGTGGATTGTCCACTTGCCACGTCACTTGCCACATCACCTGCCACGTCACTTGCCACAAGATGTGGATTGTCCACTTTCCACGTCACCTGCCATGCCATCTGCCACAAGTTGTGGATTGTCCACTTACCACGTCACCAGCCACATCACCTGCCACAAGTTGTGGATTGTCCACTTGCCACACCACTTTCCACGTCACCTGCCACGTCACCTGCCACAAGATGTGGATTGTCCACTTGCCACGTCACCAGCCACAAGTTGTGGATTGTCCACTTGCCACGTCCCTTGCCACGTCCCCTGCCACGTCACCTGCCACAAGTGGATTGTCCACTTGCCACATCACTTGCCACATCACCTGCCACAAGTTGTGGATTGTCCACTTGCCACGTCACCTGACACAAGTTGTGGATTGTCCACTCGCCACGTCACTTGCCACATCACCTTCCACAAGTGGATTGTCCACTTGCCACGTCACTTGCCACGTCCCCTGCCACAAGTGGATTGTCCACTTGCCACGTCACTTGCCACGTCACCTGCCACAAGTTATGGATTGTCCACTTGCCACGTCACATGCCAGTCACCTGCCACAAGTTGTTGATTTTCCACTTGCCACGTCACCTGCCAAGTCACTTGCCGCGTCACCTGCCAGGTCACTTGCCACGTCACCTGCCACAAGTTGTCTATTGTCCACTTGCCACGTCACATGCCAGTCACCTGCCACAAGTTGTTGATTTTCCACTTGCCACGTCACCTGCCAGGTCACTTGCCACGTCACTTGCCACAAGTTGTCTATTGTCCACTTTCCACGTCACTTGCCACTTCACCTGCCACGTCACTTGCCACAAGTTGTGGATTGTCCACTTGCCACATCACTTGCCACCTGCCATGTCACTTGCCACAAGTTGTGGATTGTCCACTTGCCACGTCACTTGCCACAAGTTGTGGATTGTCCACTTGCAATTGCAATTGTTTAAAATATTTTTCTAATGGTTTTTCATCATTTGCAATCATTTTTTAGATTTTTAATGTAAAAAAAAAAGGTCACCTTTAAAAACGCATATAAACGCAAACGCGGCTAAACGCGGTAGCGGCGTTTTGCCGCGTTTTACCGCGTTTTGCCGCGTTTTGCGTCTGAAACGCAGAAATTTTTGTTTCTGAACGCATTTTTTTGCTTCTGGAAAAACGAGATTAAACGCAACTGCATATAAACGGAAAAAAACGAGACTGTGCATGGACACATAGGATAACATTGAATGAGTTCAGGTGCAGTTGAAAAAACTGTCCAACTGCATCTGAACGCGCGTTTAACTGCGTCTCGTGTGCATGAGGCTTAACAAAAGATGAAGTTCAGCTTTAAATATGATTTAAAATAATATTTATACAATACATGATATAAACAAAACCCCCATCAAAGTCATAGCCTTATTTTTAGTAGGGAGCATACAGCTATATAAAACATAGTTCTATGTAATGTTATGCATCTCATTACCTGCAGGTTTCTGCTTCTGGTTAAAACGCTCCTGCTGTGCCACTTCTAGGTGGACATAAACCATCCTGAGTACCTGTCTCCTGGTGCTGTGAAGGATAAATGCAAAGCAAAAAAAAAATTGTGCTCCTAGCCAGCCCCGCTTCTGCCCTCTCCACCATTCACAGAACTCGCATTTCTACACTCCCACAATGCATTGCATTCTGTGATTGGGTGATGGAGCAGTTGAACTAAAGGATTCCATAGCCCATTTACAGTTCTAGTTATGGTGCAGAAGGCAGAGGAAGATGGGCGAGTGGTGCAACTTTTGCTCTAGCAGCGGTTGCAGTTAACCTTCACAGTGCCAGAAGCCAGCAGATCAGGATGGCATCCAGCGGCCTTGAGGAGGCACAGTAGAGAAGATATTTAGCAGAAGCCAGCAGGTAATGCGATACACACCATTATACATAATACAGCTCTCCTCATAAGTTTACATACCCTGGAAGAATTTATGATTTCTTGGCCATTTTTTCAGAGAAAAAGTGTTTGGCTGAAGCCATTTATTATCGATCAACTGTGTTTACTCTTTTTAAATCATAACAACAGAAACTACCTCTTCTTAATACTTTGTATTGCCCCCTTTAACATCGATGACAGCTTGAAGTATTTTGTGATATTTGTGGATGAGGCTCTCTGTCTTTTCAGATGGTAAAGCTGCCCAATCCTCTTGGCAAAAAGTCCCCAGTTCCTGTAAATTCTTGGGCTGTCTTGCATGAACTGCACGTTTGAGATCTCTCCAGAGTGGCTCAATGATATTGAGGTCAGTAGACTGAGATGGCCACTCCGGAACCTTTACATTATTCTGCTGTAGCCAATGACAGGTCTACTTGGCCTTGTGCTTTGGATAATTTTCATGTTGGAATGTCCAAGTACCTCCCATGTGCAGCTTCCTGGCTGACGAATGCAAATGTTCCTCCAGTATTTTTTGATAACATATTGCATTCATCTTGCCATCAATTTTGACCAAATTTCCTGTGCCTTTGTAGCTCACACATCCCCAAAACATCAGCAATCCACCTCCATGTTTCACAGTAGGAATGGTGTACCTTTCATTATAGGCCTCGTTGACTCCTCTCCAAATGTAGCGTTTATGGTTGTGGCAAACAAGCTCAATTTTGGTCTCATCACTTCAAATGACTGTTTGCCAGAAGGTTTGAGGCTTGTTTCTGTGCTGTTTGGTGTATTGTAAGCGGGATACTTTGTGGCATTTGCATAGTAATGGCTTTCTTCTAGTTTGGTTTCAACAGAACCCCTCTTTTTCAACTTCTTGATTAGAGTTTGAACACTGCTGATTGGCATCCTTAATTCCTTGTATATCTTTTTATATCTCTTTTCTGTTGTATACAGTTTAAACTACCTTTTCCCGCAGATCCTTTGACAATTCTTTTGCTTTCCCCATGACTCAGAATCCAGAAACCTCAGTGCAGTGCCGGATGAAAGATGCAAGGATCTGTCAAGAGTCCAGAAACTCACTGACCTTTTATATACACAAACTAATTACAAGCAAACAGATCACAGGTGAGGATGGTTACCTTTAATAGCCATTCAAACCTCTTTGTGTGCATGTCATCAGGCCAAAATCACCAGGGTAAGTCAACTTCTGATCAGCGTCATCATGGTGGTTTCTGTTGTCATTATGATTAAAAAGAGTAAACCCAGTTGAGTGATAATAAATGGCTTTAGCCAAACACCAACCATGAGTGAAAGAAAAGTTTTTGTGTTATCATTCATATTCTCTGAAAAATAGCCAAGAAATCATAAATTATGCCAGGGTATGTAAACTTATGAGCACAATTGTATATATATGGTGCTGTATCCCCCCTGCCCCCCCCCCCCCAAAAAAAAAAACTTCAGCTTTAATGTATTCAAACAAATCGTATTATCTATTCTCGTGGATATTGATGTGATCTGAGCGAACAAAATGTGAAAAAGTCTTTGTGCACAAAAAAGACAATGTAGTATGGTTCAATGAAAACAAATACCTTAACAACAAACTTAAATGGTCAGCAGCACTGTAAAATGTGACTAAACAGCAACACTAAAATTTTAAATGTGAACATTGCTCATGACTTGCAAAAAAGAAAACATATGAATCAAATTTAAAAATTACAATTTGAAATGATATAAAATCCCACAGTAGTGAAGAAAAAGTGCTTGTGCTCAATTACACAATAATAGAGAGATATATATATATATATATATATATATATATATATATATATATATATATATATATATGTGCTCCACTGTTTGGTGTTCAGACCATGGGGCCCCACGTGGATGTGCACTCACCCTAGATGTTGACCACCTATCTCTAGTGTGGTCACTTGCGCTTTGTGGGGAACCAGACCCCTGGATGGTGTCTTTGCAGGCCGGTCGCACTGCAATTACTCCATAAATGGGGAAAGAAAATGACAGAGGAGGGAGCCCATAGCGTAAAACCGTCATTTTAAATGGTATAAAAGTGCGGCCGACATCCACTGGTGATCGCTCACCTTACGGTGCTGGCTCAGTTCCCTGGATAAATTCCTCTGGTGGATGTGGGCAAACCCTTGTTTGTTTGCTACTTTTATACAATTAAAAATTAGTGCACATCCATGTCTGGCCCCATGGTCTGAACACCAAACAGTGGAGCACATATATCTCTATTATTGTGGAATTGAGCACAAGCACTTTTTCTTCACTACTATGGGACTTTATATAATGTCAAATTTAAATTTTTAACTTTGATTCATATTTTTTTGTATTTTTCAAGCCAAGTGTGGCGTCTGTTCGCATTTTAATATGGTTCAGTGTATTAACTACTAGAGATGTATCATCATTTAATGAAGCTAAACTATGAAAGTGTTTTTTCTTTATCTAAACATTAAATTCCAACCTAAACAGAGAAATCACACACTGTGTAACATTCAGCAAGAGGAAGTGGAAAGAATTGCCACCAACAGTTTATACTGCACAAGAGGTCTGGGGGTTGTGGTGACACACTGTAGGTAAAGGTTATGCGTTTTTCCATAACATCCCACTAAAATGTCAGCTATTTGTAAACGTAATCTATAAGTGTTTAATGTGACTTAAAAGTGTAATGCTATTTTTTTATGCATGAGCTAATCCAAACATGCAAAGTGGCCTGGGGTCATCCAACTTTGTAAAAAAAGCCCACTGGATCTCCTGCCTCCCTATTAGATGTGAGGCTAGAGTGCACTGATTTGTTTTAGTTGCTAATTTCTAAGTATCTCTTGACATAGTCTTATAAGGTTCTCATTAGGGTTGGTCATATTCAACTGGACTTGTTCTGTAATTTTGATGACATTTCGCAGCTTATCATAGCAGAGTATTCTGGGTTCTAGTTAGAGAAAATGTACATTACAGAACAAACCCAGATGAATGTGACCAAGCTATAACATCGAATTAAATATTTTCCTTTGCCTCCCAAAATTCCAATGAATAACCAGGTCATGGAAAAGCAGGTGCTGTCAGCCAACAAGGCTCTATTGCATTACTGTATGCAGTTGGTTTAACAATGCTAACAGGAGGGAAAATCACAGAAGTGACATGATCATTGCTGCTTCCGAACAGTCCAATAAACAGGCAAGGGTAAGGATATGACAGTTCCATCACAAAAATATTGGCAGGAAAATGGTACACATATCTCACCTATATATTTAATTGAAGTTCAGCTTTAACTAATAGTTACATAAGAGACTCTGCATACATTCATATATTTATCAGTCCTGTAGAATGGTCCCAAGTTGGGCCCTCCTAATCCTTTTTGAATTGTACTGCAATTGTACTGTCTCCATTTAATTTACAAAGTGATGTGAAAACTGTTGGTGCTACATAAATCCCGTCCAATAATAACCGTCACCTTGTAGAAACCTGCTACTTACATGGGATAAATGTTCCTCCAATTCCTCCACTTTCTCAAGTGCAACATTCTTCGTCTCTGCATCTTCCAGCAGACCTCCCACATCAAACACATTATCCAGGTAGGCCTGAATCTGCACCTGCAGTTTCTCACTTTCCGTGTGTTTAGATTTCTGTGGAAAACGAAAATACAATATGTTAGCGCACAATGTCACATCAGAGGCATTCGAGTCATTCACCTCTGGGAAACACCAGTGTAGGAAAACATGTAATTCTTACCTCTAGGAACTCTTCAAGGCCCAGCTTGGTAAACTCATACTGAAGATGAACACGGAAGTTCATGTCTTCCACAGAATGGACAACAATATTAATGAATTGCATACATGCAACCTGTGGGAAAAAAGGTCAGTTTATCAGCAATGGAAAACAACTTATTATTCACAATTACTAAGCAAACCAACTGGGTGCTTGACCTACCATGAAATCAATGTTGCTGTCTTCAATTCTAAAATATTCCATGAGCTTCTCAAAACGATGCTTCTCCTTGCAGACCTAGAAAGAAACAGAGAATATGATCGTGGATACAAAAGTATTTATAGGTAGAGCTCCAAGTTCCTTTACAGATACAGAGTACAGAAAACCTATAGACCACTGGATTAAAATAATACCTCTTTGAAGTTGTCAAAAGCAGATAGAATGATTTCATGTCCTCCCCGGACCAGACACACCGCAGCCAGTAATTCCAGGACCAAAGCTTTAGTTCTGTTCAATTAGAAACACATCAAGTCATGGAGAAATAAAATATTCTAGTAAATGGAGATGTAATTTTTTTTTTTTGTTACTAATGTCTATCTACATCTGTAGTCAGTGAAAGTCATGGTATTACTAGTAGCGGTTGGTCACATTCAATTGGACTTGTTCTGTAATGTTGATGACATTTTGCAGTTTATCAAGGCAGAGACTTCTGTTCTAACTTCTGTTTCTCTGTTCAGGAAACTACATTACATTACAGAACAAGTCCAGTTGACTGTGACTAAGCTATGACATATAAAGAAATATTTTGATATGCCAACATTCCACTGAATAATCAGGTCATAGAAGAGCAGGCAGTGTCAGCCAACAAGGGTCAATTGCATTACTTTATGCAGTTGGTCTAACAATAGTAACATGCTAACAGGAGGGAAGAGCACAGACGTGACATGATTAATGCTACTCCTGAATTTTCCAGAAAGTAGGCTGAAGGCAAGGATATGACACATTTGCTTTACAAAAATGTTAGCACAATAATAGTACACATACTGTATATTACTGGAGTTCAGCTTTAACTAGTATTTACATAAGAAACTCCACATACATTAGCTAGATACACACACACACACACACATACTGGAGATCGAACTTAGAGAACCTACAATTTCCTAAATTTCAAGGTCACTGCTTAGTCCTATTCGAAATTATGTAAACAGGAGTAAAAGAGAAGATATTTGTTAAGCATATTTTATGAGTTACATATATTTTGAAACACAGAATAAAGAACTTCAATGAGATTTAAAAAAGAACATTGATAAAAAATTAGAGAACAGATACCTCCCAGTCATTGAGGTCAATCTGGCACCTTGTGCTAATTTCTTTAATTATCTGACAAACTCCACTTAAAAGGAGACATCCAGCCTGAGATTTTTAGGCTGGGCTCCTCCTCTGGGTCACAGGAGTGCAATTAGTTTTGCACTTCTGTGACCCGTTTTCAGCAGAGGTCGAGGCAGCGTGCCATCCCGACTTCCCAAGTCTGGATCCGCCAGCTGCCTTGACTGATGGCAGTCCCAGCGAGCCGCCGAGACGGCCGATCCCCACCTCTCCACAGCTCAGCACTCCACTGAGCATGGAGGAGCAGAGCAGGCATAATACTGACTGACAGTCATCACTCTGCTCCGGGAGGAGTAAGAACCAAGCCATCACTGATGTTCGTAGCTCGGTTCTCAGTGCAGAGATGATGGGGGACAGATGCAGCATCGGTGCTGATGGGTAACTATAAATCGAAAAAAAAAAAAACATGCTTCTCTTTTAACTGGCAGTCTAACTTTCCAGTTTTCATTGACTTTGCAAGACAGTGACTGAAACGCCCTGGCAGCAGGTTGTCCAGATGAAGACCAACGGGATGACCCTTTCAACCATAGCAAGAGAAGTTGATCATTCCAAATCTGTGATTTCTAGAATATTGCACCTTTACAACATCACAAACTCATTCAAGTCCCCCAAAAAGGCTGGTTATCAACAAAAGACAAGTGCAAGAGAGAACAGGATAATTTGGAGAATCTCAATGGGCAATCGGTTCAACACTATAGTTGCAATTGCTCACCAGTTCAGCGCTGAACAGAGTAGGGATCTGTCTCATCATACAGTGTCTCGCCGGTTAAGAGAATTTGGACTGAAAGCCCACTCTGCAGTGGCCTACCCTCTCATTAGCTCAAAGTATCAAAAGGCTAGACTAACCTTTGGTGAGGGGCATGTTGTGTGGACAGAAGAGAACTGGTCCAGAGCTCACTTTAATGATGAAAGCAAGTTTAATTTATTTGGGTCCAATTGGAAACATTAGGTTCCTCATCAAACTGGGGAAAGACTGAAGCCAAGGTGTGTAAAGAAGTCAGTGAAAGGTGGAGGGGGATATGTCATGGGTTTAGGGAGATGTTTTCTGCAACAAGAGTTGGGTCTCTTACACAGCTACATGGCAGAGTGAATGCAAATGTTTATCAGAACCTTCTTCAACAACATGCGGTTCCTCCCCTGCATTCATCACCCAATCAGCCAGCAATTTTCATGCACGGCACTGCCCCCTGTCACACAGCAAAATGGGTAAAGCAGTTCCTCGAAGCTGAAAACATTAGAATAATAAGTCCTGATCTAAATCCAATAGAAAACCTCTGGAAAATCACTGGCGACAAAGTTATGGTTAAGAAACCCACTACAGTCTCGGAACCGTGGAAGAGACTGGAAGAATAAAACAAAATCACACAAGAGAAGTGTGAGAGACTAGTGATGTCCTGTGGTCGCAGATGTGCTGAAGTCATTAAAAGCAAGGGCATGTACACTTCCTACTAATTGTTGATGTAACCAGCAGAATTTTTAGTTGTAATCTTTCTCCGTGCTACAGTCATTGCTGTGCTCTAATTTTGTTTTCTGCAAAATAAAAGTTTTTTTGTTGAAGTGTCTTGGTTAGTTTGAAAAACACTGTTCTATTAGCATGGTATAGCCACAACAAAACTGTTATCAGATGTTGAGCAATATATATATATATATATATATATATATATATATATATATATATATATATATATATATATATATATATATATATATATACACATACATACATACATACATACATATATACATACACACACACACACACACACACACACACACACACAATATAGTGGTTCATCAGCTTGCATCTAACACAAACCATGATTAAGCTCTGGGGGTGGAGTGAAACCCGTTGAGGCCATCATACCTCCTCACAGGGTTTTGCTGTGATGTGCGACTTTTAGGACTTTATTTCCCTACTAAAAGGAACAGAAAGATTACAGTTATATTAACAAATACCTTGGATTCTTGTTGTTTAAGCTGAGAGCAATTTCATTGACAGCATGAGGGTGGGACATGACCAGATTGAAGCCATACTAAGAGAAAAAAGAAGAAAAGAGAAAACAAATAGGATGCATGTTAACTATAGGTATCCTGGTGTCTTCATAGACATAAGCCACCATTCATATTTTTGTTATTCTATGGATATATGCATGTATGTGTGTGTATATAAACACATATACAGGGGCTGGACAAAATATAACAATTTATGATTTGCAGGTGTGAAAGTGATACCATGTTTCGCATTAAAGTGGTTGTATACTCATTTTTGGTACTTTTACCTACAGGAAAGCCTATAATAAGGCTTACCTGTAGGTAAAAAAAAAATATCTCCTAAACCTGTACGGTTTAGGAGATATTCCCCTCGGTATGCGCCGCTGACTGCAGCGGCGTATGCGCACAAGGGGATTCTCGGCCTGAAAATCCGGCAGTCTCCGGCCGGCCGGAATGAAATCTCCCGTGCGCATGCGCGGGAGTGACGATATCGCGGCTCCGGCCACTCACAGCGCCGGAGCCGCGATACCCGGAAGAAACGCCAAGGGAGCATGTCGGCTCCCTCGGCGTGGATCGGGCCAGATGTCGGGGCCTCGTTCTAAGGTAAGTATTTCATAATGAGCTAGTATGCGGTGCATACTAGCTCATTATGCCTTTTGCTTTGCAGGTGTAAAAAAAAAAAAAAAATAGCGGGTTTACTACCACTTTAAAGGCAGAAGTGATGTAACATTCTTTTGTTTCCGCTGTGTGATGAGACACCTATAACAGGTGGGACGCCTCACTTTCATCATTCACTGCGTGCGCTGCTAATAATACGGAGTCACAACAGAGTTTACAGAGTTTTAAAGTGGGCAGATTGTTGGTGCCTGCTAAGCTGGTGCCTCTGTGACTGAAGTTGCCAATTTATTTCCGTTGTTGCAAAGTACAGTATCAAAAGGTTATGAAGGCATATACAGTTTCCGGTAAAACGTTGTCCGAAAAGCATAAGCGTGGTCAACATGGTCAACTGACCAAAAGAGACATAACGACATTGTGCAGGATTCTGACCCAGATTTTTGCATATAGAGCGGTATTAGATACCATTATCCACCATCCAAGACTTATATTTGTCAATTCCCAAGAGAATTTATGCCGTTTTGGATGCCAAAGGCATTCCAACACTATATTAGGTAACAAGTTTGTTCTTTTACCATACTTGTTTGCATAATTTTGTCCATCCCTTGTAGCAGTGTATATCTAAAGAGATGTACACAAACCTCTTAATAGGATAACAAAAGTATGAATGATAGGTTGTGCTAAATGGCATTTCATAATATCGATCGCACCAACTAACACTATACCTGGTAATTCATAATGGCACGGAGGCACATGATACAGACATGTACATCATCCTTCTGGCTCACCAATCTGGAGTTTTTCAGCGCTTTTTTTCCTGGCAGTGTATTGTAGCTACTATTGGGTGATAGTAAGTACACACAAAAAAGTTCATTTAAACAGTCAAATATATCAGCCTCTATTACTTGTACAGTAGATATGTGTTAGTAGCAAAATAGTATTAAACAATGTAATGGATAAAAAAAGAGTGTTTTTCTGTTTGTGGAAAAGTAAAAAGCATAGCGTTATAATGAAGACATTTTATTTATGGCAGTAACACCCAAAAAAATGAAAGGAATCATGTGTGTTAATCACCTTTTACCACGAAATCTTTATTTGTGAAAATTACATTATTTTTTGGTCCAGTAGATAATAGAGAATGAGAAAAGCAAAAAGACCATTGGATAATGTGCTACTTTAAATTTCATAGATTTACTGTCTGCATACTTGCTAATGGGATTATAATGGTGAGTTGCGAACAAGCAAGTATCATAGTGTATACCAATGTACTGGAAACTCATCATCATATATGGATTTAGAATTATCATGGAAGCATAAGACACCTAAGATACGTGGATTTCATTGTATTTCAATGGACCCTTTGCCTTTCCAGGTGCTACTAGCCTTTTAATTTAACATCATCATAAAAAGAATTGCTATGGAAGAATCACAAACACAGCATCTTTGGCAGGCTGCAAGGAACAATGGCAAGGAGCGGGCACACAAATACATACCGGAGCACAGACTGGCGGGCAGAGCGAGCGAGGCCGTTGGCGAAAGGGGCATGGAGGGCGTTGGGACTCTGCAGATCCTCGATGGATCTGCTCCAGGATTTGGACTTTTCAACCAAGCCATCCTCCCCGTTTTCCAGGCCCTCAAAATCAAACCTACACCAAAAGGGATACAAAGAAGCTTGAGCGGCCAGGGGACAGACAGAGGAATGGATAAAGCAAGCTACAAAGCAGCAGAAAATGATGTCCAGCCTGCTGGATGTGCAATAGCTGCATCGGCTGGGACCAACAGACAACACACTGAGCTGTATGCATCAGACAGCACGGGGTGGAAACTGTTACTTGGAACACATGCTGCTGCTTCAGCATCAGGACACAAAAATTCAGAGGATAATCATCAGCATCTTGTGTGCACAGATTTTCCTACTTGTGGTGTCTAGGGATGACTCTCCCACATACATTAAGGAAAACAATTTACAGACTGTACTTACATAACCGCGCACTGTGCAAATGAGAGATACTCCACCAAAACATCCAGGCCCCTGTTGTCATTATTCAAGAACTCACGCACCCACCTAAAAAAAAAAAGAAAGACAATGTTCTTAATTAATGCCCGTGAAAGGAAATTTAACTTGGCAACAATTTGTAAAAAGTAATTCCACATACTAGTATTAAAGCTGAGTTCCACTCCATTAAAAGTCAGCAGCTACAAAAAGTGTAGCTGCTGACTTAATAAATCAGACACTCACCTGTCCCACGGTCCAGCGATGCGGGTGAACGAAGCCCTGCTCCTCGCCCCCTTCTCTGTGCGGTGCTGGCATAACTATTTTGGGGGCCCAGCGGTGGCTTCACAGCCGGGCATGCAGTGCACATGCACGAGCCGCGCTGTGATTGCCGGGGGAATATTCTGGGACCTGTGACGTGTCCCAGAAGATTGCAGGGAGGGAGGGGGGAGAGGCGAACTTCCTTCTGGCGCCGCGAAGCCCAGGGAGGAAATGGGAGCTGGGTGCCCCTAAAAAAATAAAAATAAAAAGGGGTATCCGGCCCACCAACCCCAAAAAAATAACATGCCAAATGTGGCATGTCAGGGGGGTCACCGTCACTTAAAGCAGAAGGTCCATTTTTGGGTGGAACTCTGCTTTAACTTTTTTTAAAGACAACAGATGCCAAGCTTGTGACATTTACGGCTCAGGAAAAATTCTTCCTGGTTTACAATTAGAGTCCAGGCTGTCAGCCCAGTTGAGTCATGTGACCACTGGACATGCCACAGTGCAATACCCCCCCCACATCATATACAGACCACTAAATATATGAAGATATAATGATGCCCTGTAATTGTGTTTCAAACTCAAATTACTCCAGCCATATACTACTTTATATGAAACCAAGCACAAAAATGTTAAATAGGTTTATGCAGTCAACATATTTTAGTTAGTTAGTCGTATGCTTATATGGTTTAAAACATAATTCTCCACTAAAGATGGTCTTTTAGCTAGAAGCAAACAGAAATAATTATTCAGATCAAATCACTTCCATTGTATTTGAGGATTCTAATATTAGTGTTGTATCCCCATAATCCTGGGTAGAATTACAGAACGTACTCAAAGTATGAACTTTCCAAGGTTTCATCCTGGAGAGAACACAAGTACATAAGCTTTGTGATTTGGTGTTGTTCCTCCATGTCTACCCCAGCACTATAGGTTTCCATTGTCAGATTGTTAGAAGTCGTGCCAATTCCAGGGGAAAGCCCATAGTAACTGCCCCAAAACTGAACCACCTTTCATAAACTTGACAACAGCAACCTCTGGAACTGGATTGAAGCTTGAAGCCACAGCTGTGGCAAATAAGGAGTTATATATCCCAGATGATGAGTAGCCACACAAGACCTAATGCCAGAAAATTTCTTTATGTATCTGATTGGTAAAGAAATATATGCACTGTACAGGCATTTTTCCTCACAGAAATACATTTTTCAAAAAAATTAATAAAATTGCACTGCCTACACTACTGGTGGTTGCCTTTCTTTATAAGGGAGGCCTTAAGTGCAGCCCTGATCTCGCCAAAGGGCCGCACATAAAAGTAAGCTATTATACAGTCTAAGAGATAGCAGCATGAGTATCAACAAAGATCATGGGCATGATACGAGACATGGTCAGAGACTGCAGACACGACACAAGACATGGTCAGAGACTGCAGACACGGCACAAGATATGGTCATAGACTGCAGACACGACACAAGATATGGTCAGAGACTGCAGACACGGCACAAGAGATGGTCAGAGACTGCCGACATGGCACAAGAGATGGTCAGAGACTGCCGACATGGCACAAGAGATGGTCAGAGACTGCCGACATGGCACAAGAGGTGGTCAGAGACTGCCGACATGGCACAAGAGGTGGTCAGAGACTGCCGACATGGCACAAGAGATGGTCAGAGGCTGCAGACATGGCACAAGAGATGGTCAGAGACTGCATACATGATACAATTGATGGTCAGAGACTGCTGACAAGATACAAGAGATGGTTAAAGAATATACAAGTGATGCAAGAGATAGTCAGAAACTGCAGGCATGATACAAGAGATGGTCAGAAATAATGGGCATTGTAAAAGAGATGATCAGAGACTGCGGACATGCTGCAGGAAATGTAAAAGATATGCGAGTTGTTGGAGACTGGTAACATGCATCAAGAGATCGTCATAAACTGGAGGCACTTTACACGAGACTGCTCGATACTGCTGCTATAACAGTGAAATAAGGAAATATAGATTCAAAATATAGATTATTAAATATAAATATAGAGAGCCGCATGCAGCCCCAGGGCCACAGGTTGAGCACTAAGGGCCTACACTATCAGACCAGTTTATAAGTAAACTTAACCAAGCCTGGCAGGGGTCTTGTCAGGCTTAGTGAGGTCAGTATCATCTATTAGACTCTAAACTACTGTCATTCTGCCGAATACAAAGGTACAAATGGCAAGTTATGACAGCGTATACAAAAGAGTGATAAACAATTCAAAGGAAACTTGAGATGTCAGATCTCTCTTTGAAATAATTGTATGCTAGTCTAATAACATAGCAGCAGCGTGACAATTTATAAAAGTATAATGTATCTTTTGAGAATGGAGTGGACGGATCAGGCAGGATATGTACATGCCCCTACAGCACAGCTTTGTGCTCTGCCTTGGGTGAGTGGATCAGGGCCCCAGCCATGCAAGTAAGAAAATAAACAAACGTGAGCACGCCTCAGCTCACTGTTTTGTCTGGGGCGTAATTATCGAGTGGCTTCAGTTGAAGACATAATCAGCACATCACTAACACATGTAGACCAAGTTACAAATAATTTGCATACATTAGATCTAAATCCTTCTGTGAATGTGGCCGTCTTTGCACTTAATTCTTTCAGGACCTGTATAGTTATGTAATAATTTGAATGTAACAAACATCAATTATATATATATATATATTTGCAGCATCATGTTCTATAACATGCTCAGAAATACTGCTGAACCAAATGTTTCCGTGCCTGCTAAGCCCTGCCCAAGCTCTCAATATGCAAAACCCCAAATCTATTCTATTAGTTGTTTATTTATTACAGGTACTTACGGTATATAGTGCCATCATAAATAGATTGTACATTTACATCAGCGCCTGCCCTCAAGGAGCTTACAATCTAAGCACAGTGGCTAAGTGGTTAGCACTTCTGCCCAGCAGTAGTAGGGGCGTTGGTTTGAATCCCAACCACAGCATTACCTGCCTGGAGTTTGCATGTTCTCCCTGTACCGGCCTGTGTTTCTTCCGAGTACTCCAGTTTCCTCCCACACGTCAAAGACATGCTGGTAGGTTAAAGTGATATTAAAGATTCCTTTTTTTAAATCGTAAACATGTCATACTTACCTGCTCTACGCAATGGTTTTGCACAGAGCAGCCCCGATCCTATTCTTTTGGGGTACCCTGCCAGCGCTCCTGGCTCCTCCTCTTTGCCCCCATAGAAAGTCCCTTCTTATGGGGGCACTCCCAAGCCGCCCTGTCTGGATCTATTGGCACAGATCGGGCGGATCAGCCCTGCCCCACCACTATTTATCACAGCATTTGATTGTCAACAGTGGGAGCCAATGGCTCCTGCTGCTATCAATCTGCTCAGAAAGGAGGCACAGAGCCAGGAGAGCCTCGGCTCTCATGCACAGCACTGGATTGTGAATGGGCTCAGGTAAGTGTTGGAAAAAGGAGGTGGAATTCTGTTACACAGAAGTTTTTTTTTATCTTAATGCATAAAATGCATTAGGGTAAAAAAAGAACATTTAGACTTTAATATGACTTTAATTGGCTCTAACAGGCTTCAAAAAAAGGGTGGGCTCAGGGCGCAGAGCACTGCGCCCCGAGCCTACCCAGTTGTGTGACAATAGAGAATGAATATTCGCTATTATCACACTGATTGTCCTCCCAGGCCAATCAGGAGGCAGGTCATAAGGAGACGCATCCCAGGACATGGATAGACTAAGTGGGGAAGCTGCTACCGCCCGTCAGCACAGGGTGAGTGAGCTGGCGAAGGGGGTGTGTGCGGGTTGGAGCAACGGGGGAGGGCTGGGGTGTCAGGTCCGTCTGCCGCCCACCCCGACCGATGGAGAATCAGCCGCCACTGCCCTAGTATGTTCATAAATTATACACTCTAGTTATGTAGGAAGGGGGGTACATAAACTTTGGCATTCTGAACATCTGTCACAAGGAAGCACAGTTGATTCACACTACATGGGTGATCAGGACTGCCGGACATCATATTTCTTCTATGAATTTAACATGGCAGCAATGACATGCAGAGAAAGCCACAAAGGAATAATGAATTTTCACATTTCATTGCTTCTAATTACGGGTTATAGTAGTGTGGTCCTACAAAATAGTCTTTCTAAACAAAGAAACTGCAGGGGGATCTTGTTAAGATTATAAACAGTTACAGTTCTTCTCTAACCTCTCCCCTCTCCCCTCTCGCTCTGGCCATTGATGAGAAGCATAAAAGTTTATTAAATGCCCTCCCCTCCAAACAAGCCTTTTGTACCAGTTTCCAGCCCGCAGTTGAGGAAGACTTGGGAGCAGGATAGGACAGGGGTATGAGTATCCCGAGTACCACGTGAGCCCACCTTGGCAGCACGTTTGAGCAAGAACACTATTGCCCCCACAAATTGGACGCAGAGAGTCACGTAATTATCAGCTCTGAAAAGCCTCTAAGAAATTCTAATCGCTATTAAATATACAAGTGCCCCTTTACCATAGTATCTAGAATCCTGTGTTTTTAAATGAAAAACAGAAACTTCACAAGCAACAGCAGTGAGCTGCAAATAGTAAAGAGGAAACTCTGCAGAGGGAGAAAGTTTTCTGCCTGGTATGAAGTCATCTAACACGTCTGTGCCCACCTCCACAATCAGAGGTGTTATGGGGGCTGTGCTGGGGAATGTACACGCAGCCCACTGGAAATGAATGAT
This sequence comes from Lithobates pipiens, assembly GCF_037356315.1. Lineage (NCBI taxonomy): Eukaryota > Metazoa > Chordata > Amphibia > Anura > Ranidae > Lithobates > Lithobates pipiens. The sequence continues at coordinate 539,978,805 of NW_027507748.1, forward strand.
CTCATTGTGTACATATATAATCCTACACAGCATAAAAAGGTTATCAGATCAGATTATACACAATATATTGGCATTGATGAATATAAATTGCGCTCTGGCCTGTGGTTACCACAATATACACACATACTCTAAAGTAAACATCACCTTGGATAATATTTATTGGAGATTACTACAGTGAATGTAATAAAAAAAAAAGGCAAAAAACACAGTTTGTTGATGTCAAGAACAGTGGTTCTACACAGAACAGTACATAAAAACATAAAAGAAGCAGTATTCTGTTTTGAACAAGCTTCGGTTTCTGCGCTTCAATTTACCGAATGGTACTTTTTATTCAAAGCCATTTATAGAAAATAGAAAATAAAAAAATTAACTCCCCACTCGCAAATCAGATCAGTAGAGCTGGTGTTTTCTTTGGCATTTTTCAGTTTAGTTTGTGTTTTTTTTTTTTTTTTTTTATTGTTTATCTTTATTTAGAATTTGTAAATACAACGAAACATCCATAAAAAAAAAAATAGTAAAATGGTAGTAGTAGTAATAATAATAGTAATAATAATAAAAAAAAAAAAGCCGGGGATTAAAAAAAAAAAAAAAAAGTTGCTGTGCATGAACAGTCTAGTTACTGAATGTTCCACAAATGTATTTTTATCAGCTTCTAAAAGTGGAACTAAAAGGCAAAACTAACTTTTTTTTCCCAGTTAGGATCAAGTAAGGCTAAGTGGTTAGCACTTCCTCTTGGCAGCACTAAGGTCATTGGTTAGAATCTCAACCACAGCACTCCCCCCCCCCCCCCCCCCCCCCTGGAGTTTGCATGTTCTCCCTGTAGGGGTTTCCTCTGGGTACTCCCGGTTTCTCCCACACTCCAAAGACACGCTGGTAGGTTAATTGGCTTCTGTCTAAATTGGAACTAGTATGTGCATGTATGAATGGGAGTTAGGGACCTTAGATTGAAAGCTCTTTGATGGCAGGGACTGATGTGAATGTACAATGCATATGTAAAGTCTTGTGTAAACTGTCAGCACTATAAAAAATTGCTAACAATTTTTTTTTTTTTTTAATCCCCAGCTCTTGTTTTATTATTTTTCTTTATGGATGTTTTGTTGTATTTACAAAATCTAAAAAAGATAAAAACCGATAAAAAAACAAAAAAACAAACAAAAAAAAAACAACAAACTAGACTAGAAAATGCCAAAGAAAACACCAGCCCTACTGATAAATCTGATTTGCGAGTGGCGAGTTCATTTTTTATTTAACATTTTCTATAAAAAGTACCATTCCGTAAATCGAAGCACAGAAACCGAAGCTTGTTCAAAACAGAATACTGCTTCTAGAAGACCTAACTTTTATATTGCTATGTACCACTGTCCTTGACATCAACAAATTGAGTTTTTTGCCTTTTTTTTTACTACATTTACCTGCAAAAAATAGTAAGGGAATGGTGTGGCCTAGAGCTGCATGCGTTGAGAAGTGTCTGAGCTCAGCTCCGCCGGTGATGCCATTATTATACGATCCTGACCCCAGCAAACAGAACTACCAACCCGGTAGTACACTGCCATAGTCTAGGTACAGTACTTAGTGGAGATATGTCGCCACCCCGCAGAATGGCCCTACAGATTATCGAGGACTTTGATAGGTTCTCAGGACTTAAAATGAATTGGGACTAGTCCCAAATCCTTCCAATTGATCTATTCCCCCCATCGAGAGAGCAGGCCAATCTACCCCTAGTAAGAGTAAGTACTCAAACACTTGGGCATACAGATCTCCAGGTCACTGGCTGACTTCATTCCCTTAAATGTGGAACCCCTTACTCCACTCATTAAATCTAAGATCCAAACGTGGGCAAGATTACCAGTGGGGGCGATGGGACGCATAGGCCTAATCAAACTGATACTTTTCCCTAAAATCCTATATGTAATATGGCATTCCCCAACATACACCCCCTTCAAATATTTTAAAATGATGGATACACTTCTACAATCCTTCATATGGGGGCCAAGCAGGCACAAACTCTCATGGAAGGCTCTACAGTGCCAGACGACATTGGGGGGCCTTGCAGTCCCAGATTTTGGGACCTACTACCTGGCTGCACAACTTTCCCACTTCTATCACATAGATAAGTCGTATAGACACAGATATTTGGCCCAGGTGTCCAGTCCGGCAGGCTCACAACTCCCACACCCCATTTGTGATGTACTGAGAGGGCTAAAGGGCATGATGATATCTCCTCATCGCTCCAAACTCTTGTTTCAGCACAAGAGGATTTGGGACCTAAAAGATGGATTGCCCTGTGTTTCATGGTAACACCCCACTACGGTATAATAAACTCCTTCTGGAGCTCCTCCAGGTACCTGACCCCTCCATCTGGATATCTCGGGGTATATACTTACTATCACATGTACTCCATAATGGAGAAATTAAAACTTTTGACCAGTTGAAAGCAGAATTTAATCTTCCAAATTATATGCTCATAGGAGCCAAGCCAAAAGGCGGGACTGGGCGTGACTGCGAACCAAGCCAAGTGCACAGGAGATCCGGCTCTGTCTATCCTGGCACAGACAAAGCTGCAGATGGGTATGGATCAGCCTGCAAATATGGACAAGGCTGCAGAAGGGCACTGATTAGGCCGTAATGATGAGCAAGGCTGCAAATGGGCACTGATTAGGCTGCAATGATGGGCAAGGCTGCAGATGGGCACTGATCAGGCTGCAATTATGGGCAAGGCTGTAGCTGGGCACTGATTAGGCTGTAATGATGAGCAATGCTGCAGATGGGCACTGTTTAGGTTGCAATGATGGGCAAGGCGGCAGATGGGCACTGTTCAGGTTGCTAATGATGGGCAAAGCTGCAGATGGGCACTGATCAGGCTGCAATTATAGGCAAGGCTGTAGATGGGCACTGATCAGGCTACAATTATGGGCAAGGCTGCAGATGGGCACTGATCAGGCTACAATTATGGGCAAGGCTGCAGATGGGCACTTTTCAGGTTGCAATGATGGGCAAGGCTGCAGATGGGCACTTTTCAGGTTGCAATGATGGGCAAGGCTACACATGGGCACTTTTCAGGTTGCAATGATGGGCAAGGCTACAGATGGGCACTTTTCAGGTTGCAATGATGGGCAAGGCTGTAGATGGGCACTGTTCAGGTTGCAATGATGGGCAAGGCTGCAGATGGGCACTGATCAGGCTGCAATTATAGGCAAGGCTTTAGATGGGCACTGATCAGGCTGCAATTATAGGCAAGGCTGTAATGATGAGCAAAGCTGCAGATGAGCACTGTTCAGGTTGCAATGATGGGCAGGGCTGCAGATGGGCACTGATTAGGCTGCAACGATGGGCAGTGGCAAGGTTGCAGCTGGGCACTGACTCTTATTTTGCTTCAAAACTCTTTATTTAAAACTTACGTTTTCTTCCTTAAACTTCCCTCTTAAAATGAAGGTGCGTGTTATACGTTTAAATACGGTAGTTAATATTGTGGTAAAAAAGAAAAACTTTACAGACACACAAAAACAAGCGCATCTCTACTCTCTGTCAAAACAGCCATTTCACCACCAGATTACTATTTTATATTCGATAAATTCATGTCACTATTATTCTTCCTTCTCTATCCTATCGTGGATAACACACTAAGAATTTGGCCATTTTGTTCTCTTCTAATGAATCACTCGGAGTGGTTATCTTTCTTCTGTGGGAAATGTCAAACAACCGTAAGGAAAATCAGTGCGATTAGGGCAACAGGATTGCGGAATGGCTTTTTCCTAAGAATACGATTGTTTTCCTTCCTCTTGTGAGGACTGACAGATTTGGGGTGAAATAAAAGGTGTTGTCACTGTGTAGAAGCTGCAGCGTGTCTGTCATCCTGGCATGTCTTGGTTCTGTGGAGGACGTTTTCCTCTCTCAGGCCAGCAGCCCTCCTATTTCCTGTCTGCTGCCTCCTCAGTCCCCACACCACCTCCTGCTCATTTCCTGTCTGACTACAGCCTCTATTTCTGGGGATGCTTTCAGCTGACGCATGCAGAGGTCTCAGCACCCGTCCCACCTAAATGATGCCAAAACTTCCCCCCCTTCTACACATATTCAGGTTACATTATTCCCACACACTCGTTCTCAAGACACCCTTTCATTTCCAAAATGACAAAGCTAACAAGAAAAATTAGCTCCGTTCGATGAAAGTCCTGCAAAGCTAAGCAGTGATTGTGTGTCCATTAACCACTTGACTTCTAGAAGATTTACCCCCTTCATGAACAGACCATTTTTTATTTAATTTTTTACAAAACACCAATGTGTTTTTTATTTTTTACGCTATAAACAAAAAACAAATAATATTTTTTACTTCCTGCTTTAAAACATACACTATATTGCCAAAAGTATTGGGACGCCTGCCTTAACACGGACATGAACTTTACATCTACCACACTGACCAACATACTTTTCAGCTGCGCAGACACAGATTAACCACTTAAGGACCAGCCTCTTTTTGAGATTTTGGTGTTTACATGTTTAAAACAGTTTTTTTTTTTTTTTTTGCTAGAAAATAAAACTTGGAACCCCCAAACATTATATATGTTTTTTTCCAAAACCCTAGAGAATAAAATGGCGGTCATTGCAATACTTTTTTTCACACTGTATTTGCGCAGCGGTCTTACAAGCGCATTTTTTTGGGAAAAAAATATTTTTTTTAATAAAAAAAAAAAAATAAGACAACAGTAAAATTAGCCCAATTATTTTTTATATTGTGAAAGATAATGTTATGCCGAGTGAATTGATACCCAACATGTCATGCTTCAAAATTGCGCCCGCTCGTGGAACGGCGACAAACGTTTACCCTTAAAAATCTCCATAGGCGACATTTAAAAAATTCTACAGGTTGCATGTTTTGTGTTACAGAGGAGATCTCAGGCTAGAATTATTGCTCTCGCTCTACCGCTCACAGCACTACCTCACATGTGTGGTTTGAGCACAGTTTTAATATGCGGGTGCTACTCAAGTATGCGTTGGCTTCTGCGCACGAGCTCGGCGGGGCGCGTTTAAAACATTTTTTTCAATTATTTTTACATCGTTTAAAAATTATATATATTATATTATATATATATATATATATATATATATATATATATATATATATATATATATATATATATATATATATATATATATATAATGTAATGTAATTGTAAACATCCCTTGTCATAGGAAAAAACATGACAGGTCCTCTTAAATAAATTAAATTAAATATGAGATCTGGGGTCAAAAAGTCCTCAGATCTCATATTTAGACAAAAAAAATAATAATTAGTAATTTAAAAAAAATTGGTCCTTTAAGAGCTATGTGAGGAAGTGACGTTTTGACGTCGCTTCCACCCAGCAATTGTATGGAGACGGGTGGGGGCCATCTTCCCCTCACTCATCTCCATACTGAGCCAGCAGGAGGACGCGATCACCATCCACCGCTTCCAACAGCTCCGGTAAGCGTCGGAAGGCACCGGATCGTGGCGGGAGGGGGACCCCCTCTCCAGCCACCAATAAAGTGATCTTGTGGTGAATCCGCCGCAGAGACCACTTTTATCTTGTAGCGGATCGCCTGCTGAAGAAGGGGATACCGGGGTTACGGCACGGCAGCTAGCTGCTGCCATAATAACAATATCCTCCTTCAAACATACGCCGTAAAACTGCGGCGGGTGGTCCGTAAGTGGTTAAGTAAATTCACACCCAAAATCTATTTATTTCTTGTTTTTGGGTTATATACAGTATGGAGGGATTGGAATTCCTGAGAGGTTTTACTTTAGTCAGAAGCTTTGTTCCTTTCACTTAAAAAAAAAAAAAAAAAAAGAAGGTCGTCTCTCCAAGTGCCGGTTCACACTGGGACAGCTTTAAAGTCTGAAGCCGCCCAAAACAGCGCTACCTCAGCAGAGCTTGCAAATGACTTCTTTAAAGAAGTCAATGCAAGCCGCTCCAAAGTCATCCCCAAGTAGTACAGGTACCTTTTTCACTCCCTTTAGAACAGTTCCATTGCACTGCATGGAGCGTGACTTGTCAGGCAGCTAAGTTGCCTGACAATTCGCCCCAGTATGAACCGGCACTTTCGCACTGAGCTGCGGCCGCTTTGGCGGTAAAGCACCACTAGTTTTAGCAGCGATTTCCCATCACTTTAGCTGCGCTCTTTGCTAGCAGCCAAAGAAAGGGTTAAAAGTGATGGTTACATAGTTAGTAAGATTGAATAAAGACACCAGTCCATCCAGTTCAACCTGAGTGAGTGTCTACAATTGTGCCTATCCCTGTACATTGCACACTCACATTGGTCCCTACCCTCAAGGAGCCCACAATCCAAGGTCCCCATTCATATACTAGGGCCAATTTTGGACAGAAGCCAATTAACCTACCAGCATGTCTTTGGAGTGTGGGAGGAAACCCACACAGGCAAAGGGAGAACATGCAAACTACAAGCAGGTAGTGTCATGGTTGGGATTTGAACCAGCGACCCTTTTTACTGCTAGGAGAGAGTGCTAACCACTACATCACTGTGCCACCCATGCACCACTGTGCCGCCTGTGCCGACGGTGTTGCGGCTTTTCATTGCAATGGGCAGGGGCATTTTGGGAGCACTGTATACACTCTGGTCAGATGCAGAGTAGGAAGAGCGTAGGACCACCACAGGCCCCATACCTTGAGGAATTTGGCGTGGGAGTCATGGAGTATACTAGACATCTTCTCATTAATTATGAGAGTCGTTAAGATGCTCTTCACCTCTGCAAACATCACAGCTGGCCTCTTTCAGTCCCTTGCTATTGCAATCTTCGCATTGATAAACAAATAGGTGGCCAATTTCTGCTGACAGTAGAAGAGGCCCGTGATCAGGCAGTGGAGAAAGGCCAACTTGGCATCCTTGCGAATAGACACATGGAAGAGAGTAAACAGAAGACCAAATACCCTTGACCAGAATCTCACTAAGTGGGGGGCAGGTCCACCAGATATAAAATTCGTCTCCATGCTGACCAAAGCCCCTGAAGCATTGATCACTGTAAGATGGGTTTGATTTGGCAATACGGGTTGGAACCCACTACCAATGAAGGCATACCTTGTAGGCTGCCTCTGGGGTAACCATGTTAACCAGTTGCCGACCGCCGCACGACGATGTACGTCGACAGAATGGCACGGGCAGGCATATGGGCGTACCTGTACGTCCCTGCCTTCCCGCGGGTGGGGGGCCCGATCGGGCCCCCCCCCCCCCCCCCGGTGCCAGCGGAGGTCGGAATCCGTTCAGGAGCAATTCGGGATGAGGGGGCGGCCATTCATTCATGGCCACCCCCTCGCGATCGCTCCTGACGAATGGAAGTGCAGCGTGACATCACTTCCTCTCCTGTAATGTAAACACAGGCAGAGGAAGTGATGTAATCTCTCCTCCGTGTCAGTATTTTTCGTTCCGGCACCGAGGAGAGAGGATCGGTGAGTTGCACCAACACTACACTACACAGTAGAACATGCCAGGCAAACTCTCACCCCCTTCACCCCCCGATCACCCCCCCAATCACCCCTGCACCCCCAGTCACAGTGACACCAATTGCATTTTTTTTTTTATTGCATTGGTGTCATTTGTGACTGTAATAACTGTTAGGGCAGTTAGGGTTAGCCCCCTTTAGTTCTAGGGTACCCCCCTAACCCCCCCAATAAAGGTTTAACCCTGTGATCACCCCCCGTCGCCAGTGTCACTAAGGCTGGGTTCACATTGCAGCGGTTTATGAGAACGGATGTGATTCGCACCGCACTGCAGTGCAAATCACATCCGATCTCTGTGCGATGCGAGTTCAGCCATACAGATAGTATGGCTGAATTTGCATCGCACCCGCCGCAAACTCGCACGGGACCCTTTTTTTGGTCCGCAGCAGAATCGGATCGCATGGGTGTTCACACCATGCGATCCGATTCCTGTCCGAGTTTGCAGATCGCACTGCGATATACGAACTGATCTGGGGGTGTCATTAACATTTCACTGACACTCCCAGCAGTTCGCATAGGGCAGTGTGATGCGGGAACCCGCCGCGGATTCGTGGCATTTCCGCATCTCTCCAGTGTGAACCCAGCATAATAAGCGATCGTTTTTCTGATCGCTGTATTAGTGTCACAGGTGACTCTAGTTAGGCAGGTAGGTATTTAGGTTCGCCGCAGCTTTTTATAGCGCCAGGGACCCCCATATACTACCGCATAAAGCCCCCCTAGTTAACCCTTTCACCAGTGATCACCATATAACTGTTACAGGTGACGCTGGTTGGTTAGTTATTTTTTTATAGTTTCAGGGCACCCGCCATTTATTACCTAATAAAGGTTTAACCCCCTGATCACCTGGCGGGTGATATAAGTTTGAGGGTCAGATAGGGTCTGCGTCGCCCCAGGCAGCGTCAGGTTAGTGCCAGTACCGCTAACACCCACGCACAAAGCATACACCTCCCTTAGTAATATAGTATCTGATCAGATCTATATTAGCGTCGCCAGCAGTTTAGGTTTCCCAAAACGCATTGTTAGCGGGATCAGCCCAGATACCTGCTAGCACCTGCGTTTAGCCCCTCCGCCAAGCCCAGCCCAGCCCACCCAAGTGCAGTATCGATCGATCAATGTCACTTACAAAACACAACATACATAACTGCAGCGTTCGCAGAGTCAGGCCTGATCCCTGCGATCGCTAACAGTTTTTTTTGTAGCGTTTTGATACAGTCGCTGACAGCCTAGGTGCTTTTTTACCTGTGAGTCTCACTAGTGTACCCCTAAATTTAGGGGTGTCTACTTTCCAAAATGGGGTCATTTGGGGGGGGGGGTTTTTGTGCCATCTTGGCATTTTATGGCCTTCAAAACTGCGATAGGTAGTGAGGAGTGAAATCAAAAATTTACACCCTTAGAAATCCTGAAGGCGGTGCTTGGATTTCGGGGCCCCGTACGCGGCTAGACTCCCAAAAAGTCCCACACATGTGGTATCCCCGTACTCAGGAGAAGCAGCAGAATTTATTTTGGGGTGTCATTTTACATATGCCCATGGCATGTGTGAGCAATATATCATTTAGTGACAACTTTGTGAAAAAAAAAAAAAAAAAAAGTTTGTAATATTCCCGCAACTTGTGGCAAAATATAAAATATTCCATGGGCTCAACATGCCTCTCAGCAAATAGCTTGGGGTGTCTACTTTCTAAAATGGGGTCATTTTGGGGGGGTTTTGTGCCATCTTGGCATTTTATGGCCTTCAAAACTGTAATAGGTAGTGAGGAGTGAAATCAAAAATTTACGCCCTTAGAAAGCCTGAAGGCGGTGCTTGGTTTTCGGGGCCCCGTACGCAGCTAGGCTTCCAAAAAGTCGACCACATGTGGTATCCCCGTACTCAGGAGAAGCAGCAGAATGTATTTTGGGGTACAATTCCACATATAACCATGGCACGTGTGAGCAATATATCATTTAGTGACAACTTTGTGTAACTTTGTCATTATTCAATCGCTTGAGGCAAAAAAAAAAAAATATTCAATGGGCTCAACATGCCTCTTATCAATTTCCTTAGGGTGTCTACTTTCCAAAATGGGGTCATTTGGGGGGGGTTTGTACTGCCCTGCCATTTTAGCACCTCAAGAAATGAGATAGGCAGTCAAACTAAAAGCTGCGTAAATTCCAGAAAACGTACCTTAGTTTGTAGATGTGACAACTTTTGCGCAAACCAATAAATATACAGTTGTTATTGACTTTTTTTTTACCAAAGACATGTGGCTGAATACATTTTGGCCTAAATGTATGACTAAAATTTAGTTTATTGGATTTTTCTAATAACAAAAAGTAGAAAATATCATTTTTTTTTCAAAATTTGTGGTCTTTTTACGTTTATATCGCAAAAAATAAAAAAAATCACAGAGTCAGTCAAATACCTTTAAAAGAAAGCTCTATTTGTGGGAAAAAAAGGACGCAAATTTTGTTTGGGTACAACATTGCATGACCGCGCAATTACCAGTTAAAGCAGCGCAGTGCCAAATTGTAAAAAGACCTCTGGTCATTGACCAGCAAAATGGTCCGGTCTGAAAGTGGTTAAAGGAGCATTTAGTAATATTAGACCAGGTTTCACTCCAATCCGCCAAATCAATGGGGGAGAAGTCCGGCTCCCATTTGGGGACATAAGATATGAAGGCTGGAGTCCCGCTCGAGTTAGGGGCAAGAAAATCAACGATATGGGACCAGGAGATCCTGGAGAGTTTTGGCATGTTTGCTCAAAGGTCGTTTTCTGGTATGGAAAAGCGCCATTGCGTCAGAGAGAAAATCCAGTGTCGTAATTGGAGATAGACGAAGAATTCCACTGGGGGAGCTTCATGAGTCTCTTGGATTGAAGCCCACAAGGGGAAGGTGCGGGTTCCAAGAAAATGTCGGACCTGAGAGAATCCATGGGCTGGCCACCAGGAAAAAACATGAGGTTGTTCTAAGCCGGGGGGAAACAGGGTTATTTATGAGGGGGAGGAGCCCCACCTTGACTACTAGTGGTGGAAACTGTTTGCAAAGATCACATGAAAACCATACAGCTTTCATGCACCATTTTCAGTGCTAAACATCTGGAAGAGTGGTGTGGCGCAGTATGTGGTCACTCCTTCCTTGCTGGGCCATGAACATTTCAACTTATGCCCATAGTGTTGAAAAGCGTAGAAAGGGAAAATGTTCCTATTGGTGAAAGCTTCCAACTGTCCTTTTCTACAGTAGGTTTGATAGAAAGCAAAATGTGATTGGCATGTTGGGCAACACAAACCCTTTCTCTATATAACCTTTTACATAAATGGGTTCCACTGTGTCCTCGATATTTAATTATGCATCCTCAGGGAGGTATTCATATAAATATGAAACTACAACCCTAGAACTCCATCCAATCCTCTTTGGCCATCTGGGCAATGACAGAGCAGGTAGCATCAGCTTGGAATCTCTTCCACGTGCACGCATGAAAGGGTAACCCCATTGGACCATGCAGGGCATTGAAGCCACCAGAGAAGAGCAGCATGTAAATGTGAACTAGGTCTTTTAGAAAAAAAAGGGAAGCAATTCAAAAAGAAGCAGCAAACTACGTAAGTGCTGAAGTAAGCTTCTGTAATTTATAAAAGCTTTTGACTTAAATAAAATTTCAAACAATGCAATCTGGCCAGTAGGTAGCCAAACCTTCTCGGCCGATATGAACTTTTCTGCACCATACAAACGGAGATCAGTGTTGGAAACATGGTACAAATGACCTTTACTGGTTCACGGCAGCAATAGCAAGCACGCTTATCAATAGTACATGGCCATCACAGTGAAAGCATAATCAGAATGCAGCATATAAAAGCATAGCACGTGACCCACCCTACAAAACTATTATGAAAAAGCACTAGAACAATATTCTTCAAAAATCAAATATAATCTGCAGGACATGATGGCAATCCTGTTTTTTTTTCATTTCCTTCCTCGCTGTCACCTTTCAGTCAATATCCCAGGACACTCCTGAGGACATCCTGCCCGTAAAAGCAAGACGCCACCTGCAATGTTCCAAACAAGCCCCACTGCCCATAGATTCTGGACTATAATGTGTATATTAGAATGCTAAAATAAAAACACCAAACTAACCACATACAGCATCCAAACTACTGTCACTTTTTTGCCTGTCAATAAATAGAATCAGCTGCTTTATAAAAAAGGGAATGTATAGTATGCTCAATTAGGAGTAGATGATAGCCACTTCATACAAATGTTATCAATACCAGTAAACTTTTAAAAATTTGGTTTACCGTTTGTAACGATTTATTTTGGGCAGTTGTAAGGTACCCGAGTTCTAATATCTGTATTGGAGTGCTACACAATGGTTGGACTTAATTGCTCCTTCATACAGTCTTGTGAGTCTATGGGAAATGATTGCACAGGGTTCACACAGCTTTTACCCCATCATACAATTTTCCAACCAAATCCAATTAGAAAAAAAAATCTGTGTGAATGTTAATTCAATCTTGTTTTATTGGGAAAGGAAAAACGTACAGTAGACAGTTATGTCATTCTACTAGTAACATATCGTCTCATGGTTTATACAATTTGTGAGCTTCAATTGATTTAGTTTGATATACAAGCCTGTATAGCTATATGTGTAACATGACTTATTAAGGGTAAGTGAGCACCACTATCCACTGGCGTCCACCTATTACAAACAAGCTAGGGCTCTTGTTGCTGTGCTAAATGTGTTTTCTCTGAGGGGAAAGCTGTGTGTGTGCCACGCTATCGGTCTGATAAGACTAGAGTTTATGATTCAGGTGATTGTGTAGCACTGCAACATATAAAGGGAAAGGAAAAAAGAAGTGGGGATAGAGGGAACAAGGTAGTAAGGAATATAGTTATTAAGAGAAAGACATTCCACTCTGGTTACACAGTTGCGTTGGTGGAGTCCTCTGTAGCCCATGGATTAAATTCCGTGGAGTAACGAAACAGAGCACGAGGTCCAGGTCTTGGAGAATTGCTCCTCCTTACCTGTTTCCTGCGACATTTGTTCCAAGCTATTGATTTGGTCCACTTCAAATGCCCAATCTCCCAGGAAAGGCATGCTTTTCGACTTCCAATATCTGGGCAGAACCATTCTAGCTGCCGACAGAAAGTGACGCATAATTAATTTTTTGAGCGATTTAAGCGGGCCAAGGAGTATAGATAGCAGAACTACCTCTGGAGAGGGTGTACCTGAGGTCACCATGAGTCTGCAGTACAAGGCAAGGATCTTTTGCCAGAACCTCCATACAGGGGGGCATTCCCACCAAATCAAACAACACCAGCAGGTATCCGGGAGTGCCGGGTTTATCCAGTGCAAAGTCGAGGGGCATCTGTACCAACAGGTCATTAGCTTGAATCCTTTTTCTTGCGTTTTGGAGGCTAAGGATATTTTGGGAGTCAGAATGAAGCACTTTTGCCAATCTACAGGTGAAATGGAGCAACCCAAATCTTCCTTCCAGGCCTGTGTGTATGGGGGGAGGTCGGGATTATAGACCATATGTGTGAGAGAGTATAATTGAGAGACCACATGCATGGGGGGGGGGGGGGCAGTCTAGAGCAGCATGCTCTCCAAGTCTGTTAAGTCAGTAAGTATAGCAGGCAAGGATGGGAAGGTTTGAACCTGTTGCCTCTGCAGCCAATGCGACAAAGTATGGGAAGATGGGCCAGAGGGAACTTCTGCGTTCAGATTCTTCTCTGATTCATGGACTTGGGCAAGTTGTCTGTGATCCTCCTTACACCAAGGGCCAAAACTCACTGCCTCTGTAGGGCCAGTGGAAAAGCCGGAGTTCCAAACAGTGGAGTCATAGGTCCTTTTAGAGGAGATAGTGTCTTGGAGCAATTCATTCGGGTCCAAATTTGTATGGTTTGTTGGTTGAGGTCGCTCAGGGGTATCCACCCTTTCAGGAATTCAGTAGGCATCCACGGTACAGCGCGGAGATCTATTGAATTGAGATGGCTCTCTATTTGTACCCATAATTTGGTGGAGAAATGATGGAACCAGTTAAGTATGTGTGTGAGTACTGCTGCTCTATAGTATATAGAAGCATTTGGAGCTCCAGCATGAATCTTGGGGAGCGATAGAGTCTCATAGCGTATCCGAGCCCCCCCCCCAGATAAAGGAGAAGAACAGTTGGCAGAGCTCCTTAAAGAACCATGAGGGTATTGAAATGGGAATTGTCTGGAACAAATATAGAAACCGAGGGAGGACGTCCATTTTTAGAGCATTCACCCTGCCTAGCCATGATAGCCAGTTTTTCCTGTAGTTTGATTGATCTGTCCTGGTTCTAATCAGAAGGGGAGCCTAGTTCAGAGAGAACAATTGGGACCATTCGGTGGGCATTTGGATTCCAAGGTGGATGGAAGTGGAACCTGTTTTAAAGGGAAACTTAATGCAGACTTGACGGAGGACCTCCTGGGACAAAGAGATGGTCAGGATTTCGGACTTAGTATGATTCACTCAAATGATTCATTCAAATTGCTCAACTTCCCAAATCTCGTGAATTGGCGCATAATATGTGGTAAAGATAGATGTGGTTGGGTTACAAACATTAACAGGTCATCCACAAAGCGAGCCAGTTTGAAATGAGTAAGGCCCATCAATACACCTGAGATGTTAGGGTTATTGCGCAAGGCAATTGCCAGGTGTTCCATGACAAGGACATAGAGAAGGGGAGATAGAGGACAGCATTGTCCTGTCCAGTTATGGATGGAAAATGTAGGTGATAATGAGCCATTCACCCAAATTCTAGCAGAAGGAGAGGAATAAAGGGACATAATTTGGGATAGCATTTTGGGGCCCGGACCTATCCGTTTCAGAGACATGTGGAGGAATTGCCAGTCGACCCGGTCAAATGCCTTTTAGCTGTGTGAACGTTATAGGAAAACATTTAATAATAGTCCCGAAATGAGTCAGCCAACTCAGCCTCACACACACTGCAGCTCCAAAAAGCTGCTTTGTTAGGCTTTTGAGCTTTTTTTTTTTCTCTGCCTGTAAACTCCTCTCCATGTTAGCCTATGTGTCCATGTACATTATAGGCATTTTCAGTTTAGTAGTGGGGGGGGTTACAGGCAGAAAAAAAAAAAAAAAAAAGAAAAAGAAAAAAATCGCCTGTGCATTTTGGAGAGGAGCTTTTGAGCATAAAAAATGATCCATAATGTGTATTAATGCTGGGCACGTTCCCATGTTAATGCATTCTAACGGACAGAATTCTGGGCAATAGAATGTATTAGCGGCAGACGCGGTAACACCCAAGCAAAATGTGGCTTTTCACTGCATTATTGCTGCTGTTTAACTCCTGTAGGAATGAAAAGCTTCAAGAGTATACAGTGTGCCTGAGGCCTAAAATCAGTGCTCTCCGTGTTCAGGGGGGCTCATATCTCATCTCTACAGCTGGTAGGCATAAAAGTCAAATGAGGCCTAATACAGAGCCCCCCCTAATGGTTAAAGCACAATTGTAGTCTAATAACAAAAATGTGGAAGTGCAAGCATTTAAAAATGTTAAATTGACATAAAAAAATGGCTCAATTACTCAAAACACTGCAATAAAAATTATAAGGCCTCATAACACATTGCAGCTCTAAAAAGCTGCTTCTTTGAGAATTTTTTTTTTCTCGGCCTGTAAACTGTTAGCCTGTGTCCATGCACACTGTTGGTGTTTTCTGGAGTTTAGTTGCAAGGGAGTTTACAGAAAAAAAAAATCATTACTTGTGCATTCAGGAGAGGATCTTTTGAGCATAAAAAAAAAAAAACACACTCAAAAGCACATTAACGCATTCTAATGGACAGAATTCTGGCCAACAGAATGCATTAACGCCAGACGCAGGGGCTCGCGCCAACGTGTGTAAAAGCGCATTAACACCTATGCAAGAATAAGGTTTTTACCACGTTTTTGAGGCTGTAATCTCCTGCAGGAGAAAAAAAAAATAACTTTGAGCTTACAGGTGTGCACGAGGCCTATGTTATCAACAGAAACATGCTTTACATGTCCTTTAAACAGCTCATCGGTAAATGTAAGCAACTGAATTATCAATCAAAAAGGCTGAAATATTCCAGAGGCCAGGCACCAAAATAAAAATACTGCTCCTAATGTTTGAAGATTCTCCTATCAAGGTCATTACACAATATTGTTCCCTACCTCCTGTAGGCGTTTACACTTCATTAACCACTAACTGGTGACTAACCCCTACTCAATAACAGTGGACAAACAACTTTTACAATCAATAGTTTTGCTCAAAGCAATAAAGAAAAATGTGAAGGCAATTTACTTCCCTTGTTAACCACAGTAAAAAGAAAAAAAAGAAAAAAAAATCAATGCATTTTAGGAATTTTCTGTGAAGTCATCAAACTGAACAATACTACATAAAGTATAATACAAATTAATGAATACAGTAAAGCATAACTGCAGGAGTTATGAGATACAATGAACACAAATAAACTGAAAAATCAATTGCAGACACTTATGCACGCTGGCAGCGCTTGATGGGCACAATGGCTGTGCTGGATGGCACATCAAATGCTGCCAGTGTGCATATCAAATGCTGCCAGTGTGCATATCAAATGCTGCCAGTGTGCCCATCAAATGCTGCCAGTGTGCCCATCAAATGCTGCCAGTGTGCCTATCAATAGCCGCTACTTTGCCCCATCAAATGCTGCCAGTGTGCATTGCCCGGAATTTACCTGTCTCGCAGCGGGTGAGCGGGGATGTCCTGCACGCTGCTTGATGTCTTCTTTTGTCCTCTCTATCTGATGTTTCAGTCAATCAGGTGACAGGTAACAGACCCGAGTACCTGACTGGCTGAGAGGCAGTTCAATTCCTTCGCTTCGCTAACACACAGCTAAGTGAACAGCGAACGCACAGCATTGTGCCCGTTCTTCACCTTTTTGGGTACTTATTAGAGCCTACGGCTCTAATCAGCTGCTTCCACAAAACACCCCTGCTGCTGTAATTCATGTGCATGGCTCCTGAAAAGGGGCCGGACACCTGAATAGGGGGTATCAGCGGCGAGCATAGATAGATTCATGCAATGTATGAATCTATCTCTGGTGATAGAGCGGTGGCGGAAGAGAGGAGGTGGCGCTCCTGCGCCCTTTATGGACGCACGGTCACTGCCCCTGACAATTTGCCCATCTAACATCTCTGGCTTTTCATTTCATGCAGTTTACCCTCAGATGCATGCAATCAATTAGGAGTGCAGAGCTACAGTTACAGTGTGTAAGTTGATTGGATTAAAGGCACACACCACCCTTCACACGGCACACAAGAACAAAGGAACAAAAGGAAGAGAGCTGTGTTCTGAATAGACAAAATGTGGGCGGAGCTCCCTCTCTGGTCACAAATCTATCATGCGTCTCAGAAGTGACTCATGCTGATAACAGAGGAACAAAGCACCAGAGAGAAACGGCACCTAGAGCTTTGGGGCAAGATGAGTAAACACTACAGATATCTAGTGCTTTGTTCAGATTTTATGACTGAAGTTTACAACCACTTTAACATGCCCAAACTCTGCTGCTCTAGCAGAGGGTTTTGTGTGTAGCACTAAATGTACACACATAGGCTAATATAGATGGACGTATACAGGCAGGGAAAAAAAAGCCAGACACCCCTAACAGCAGCTGCAAAACGTCCAGTGTGCACGAGGCATTAGGAGAACAGGACCAGAACCTCATCTTTAAAAAAAAAGGCTGCAATGGCAGCTACTATGTTTCTGTCTTCACAAATTTCCTAAACCTAGAGGCTAGGAAACAATAATTGGGGGTACATGTGAACGTTGTCACCTTAAACTCCTGAAATAATCTTAGCAGCTCCTGATGTCTATAATTCATAAAGATTTACAGGAAGGAAACCATAAGCATTCATCAAACAAAGATTTCCTGCCTACTGTTAAGCAGTAATGGTAGTTTACTCTATTACCACTCCAGCACCAGCCTATGGACAGAGCGCCATTAATAATCCTTTACTGATAATATACACTATCCAGTAGCTTAACTTGTCATTTAGCAGAGGGATCCTGACTACAATGTCTGACATGCAGTCACTAAAGAGATCAGTTTATAATCTGCATATGAGATATGAAAATACTAAACTACGACCAGGCAAAATGTGATGACAAAATGGTACGATCTCAAATTAAAAGACTCTAGAGTCCCTCTTTAAGGACCATTTCCTATTACTCACCCTATGTGATTGGTTCGCAGTGATATTTCCAGTTCACGCAGAACCTTTGTAGATTCTTGCACCCGTCTTCTAAATTTCTAGTATGTGAAAAAGAAATGTTTTTTTTAATTGACAAGCAAAATAAGCAGCTAAATAAATAGGCAATTGCCAAAAATATTTGGTCGATTGCTGCTCATGTCTGAAAGAATAAATCACATCACTTTTATTATGTTATATTATTAAGGACTGTCTACAGTCACAATACCATCACACAAGCATATGCATCTAGTGAATATGAACTGTCACCTGCCATTTGCATATGACAAACACTGACCTTTTTTTAACTCAATCTCAATAGTGTATAAGCAGTGTTAATTTTGTCAATGAAAATATTTTTGCTGACGAAATTAACACTATTTTAATCGACTAAAATACAAGTAAAACCATTCAGATGAATAAAATACGACTAAAACTAAAATGGCATTTTAGTCAAAAGACTATGACTAAAAGTAAATCGAAATTTGATGTCAAAATTAACTGGTTATAGATCGCAGCTAAATCTGTGTCTGTAGTGCATGTTCAAACCTTAAGAAAATGTTATTATATTTTTACTCTAGGAGTATATAATGAGTTTGGAAACTTTAGATAAAGGATTAAAGTGGAGTTCCACCGAAAAGTGTGGGGGGAGACAGGTATCTTTTTTGACTTGGCTGCAGTGAGGTCCCCCGGACGTTCACTTTCCTCCTTCCCCTACAGCCGGGCCATTCACAAAGCACAGCGCGTTTCGCGCACGCGCAGTAGGGAGCTGGCTGTTTAGACCCCATAGCTGGATTCCAGGACAGGTAAGTGTCCCAATATTAAAAGTCAGCAGCTACAGCATCTGTAGCTGCTGACTTAATTTTTTCGTGCGGGGGCAGGACCTCCTCTTTAAATAATGCATTACAATTTAAAGAGGAGCTCCAGTCTCCTGTGTAAAAATTAAAAGTCAGCAGCTACAAAAACTGTCACTCACCTGTCCCATGATTTGGCACTGTGCTCAGTCCAGCCGGTTTCACCTTGTGTCCTCTGGCTCGGCGTCAGTATCTTAACTATGGGTACCCAACTGTGGCAGCTTGCAGCTTTACAGCTGGGTGCCCACTGCGCTTTGTGAATGGCCCTGCAGTCCTTTGGGACCTGTCAAGTGCCCCAGAAGACAGCAGGAGGGAGGGGAGAGGAGAAGATCCGCTTCCGATAGCCCCCTCCCCAAAAGTTCCATTGCACAAACAGAAGCAGGGGAGGAGGCCTTAAAGTGGAACTTCCCCTTTTGGGTGGAGCTCTGCTTTAAAGTGGTTGTAAACCCTTACAACACACTTTTTACTACAGGTAAGCCTATAATAAGGCTTACATGTAGCTACCCTGGATATTTCCTAAACCTGCACGGAGATATCCTCTGTATTTGCATGTGCTGACGTCATCTGAACATGTGCACGTATGTGCTGTTGCTTCAGTTAAAATGTGCCGTTACCACCAGCTCCCGCGGCATGCGCGGGAGTGACTTCATCACGGCTCCGGCCAATCACAGTGCCGGAGCCTGCGATAACCGGAAGTAACTCCAGGAATGATGTCGCCGGCTGGAGTGCTGAACGAGGACTGCTGCGGGGGCTTCGATCTAAGGTAAGTAATGCATAATGAGCTAGCATGCTATGTATACTAGCTCATTATGCCTTTGTCTTGCGGGGGTTTTTTTCTTGGGTTTACAACCACTTTAACTAAACCCATGTGATTTTAATCGACTAAAACTAAAATGGCATTGTAGTCAAAAGACTATGACTAAAACTAAATCGAAATGCGACATCAATATTAACACTGGATATGAGAGACGAGCAATATACAAGTCTCCAGGTCAGAAAGTTATCTGTCCATCTTTTTCTTTAGAACCAGCCATGATATCCATTTTACAATGGCAGAAGCCCATTATCAGTACTTTGATTACACGGTCTTCAACATAAAAAGGTGAAGGATCAAGTCCCACGATAGCTGAGGTTGAAAGATCTTTGAGTGTAACCCTGAGCAGCCCAGGAGGTCCGAGGTTGTTATAACACATAGAGGTTTTCCAGCCTACCATTTTTAAAGCTCACATACAGTGATGCTTGAATAGAACTGTATATTGATGCTGCATGAATGGTAAGCAATGCATCGCATGTAATCAAGTCATTTACAGCCACCCTTAGAAAATATTTTTAGCATCATTTAGCATGTATATATACAGGGCATTACCTTTCGTGTGACTCCAGGGTCCAGGAATGATTGTAGTTTTTGGATGTATGTGTGCGGGGGGTTTTTCACTTGAAAGCGCTCCTAATGAAAACACAGCAGATAAAATGTTGTTAACATATAGATTGACGAAGAAAGGTTAAAAGAATACAAATTATAGAACGTAGGACAATTTAGTTTACTATAAAAGAAGAAAACTTTAATCAAAGGTTGTTTTCAAAGCCCATATACCAATCTATATATACTCTGCTTCCCGTGGCCCCTGCCACTGCCTTCCTTCATCAGGGCCAGGAGTCCTAGCTCTGTTTCAGCACCATGACAGCGTTCAGGCTAGTGAGTGGCAGTCAGGCCTGACCAAAATATCCCCTGATGAAGTCACGTGATTGACGTAACGCGTAGGGAGTGGCCGTGAAGTAATACCGGAAGTGATTTAAGACTGGCGGAAGACACCAGGACACAATTTTCATTATGTGCTGTTTGTGTTTTTTATTCATGTGTGAGTCCTATCATTATTTTAATAAATTGAACCACTGATTTTACAAAATACTACACCATTGGAGCCTTTCTCCTTCTCCCTATATCTGTATCGAGTGGCATATTTTCGTGAAGGTGGCTGCCTGGTTTTCCATATAGCTGATACAGGGATGAATGGCCCCCTGGTGGCCTAGTGTGGATGTCCATAATTTTCAAGTTATTAACAACTGAAGACCCCCTGGTGGTAAAGGAGAGAACGGAGGCTATTCATTATACTTGATGTGCTATTTTATCAAGGAATGGGGGTGAGAGTTCTGAGAGCCCATATCTCTTTGTACCATATTTCACCTGCTATTTCTTTGATAAGAATTCATTTGGACACTTCTGGTGCTGTTGAACAATATTGAGAGACTCATTTTGGTTGTGGACTTATTTATGGTGCCTGCTTTCCCAATATAATTATTAATACTATTTTTTCATTGCACTAGCACGTAGCACTTTACATTTTTCATTCATCTTTTATACGTTAATATTCATCTTTTTGGACTTATTTATGATACGTGCCTTCCTAATATAATTATTAATATTGTTTTTTCTTTGCACTAGCACGTTGCACTTTATATGTTTATTATTCATCTTTACACATTCTACTTGCGCAGGATCATTATTGATAGTAGTCAGGCCTGACCACTACATCCTGGAAGGAGGTCACATTCCCCTTTAATTTCTGACGCGTTTTGGCCTTAGGCCTTCATCAAAGGCTATTGATGAAGGCCTAAGGCCGAAACGCATCAGTTTTTGGATGATGTTATTGCTGTAATGCCTAAATAAATATTTTCTATGGAGAAGCTGTCGAGTTGCTGGCCTGTACTTTCTATGGATCGTTTGTGAGTTTAATTAGTCAGAGCGCCGACTACTCTACACACCAGCTATACTATATAGCGGTAGAGCTTGGGTGAGTTTTTCTCTGTCCACATGCCTGGAAGAACAAGGTACTTATGAAGGCTTCCATGGAGCAGCAGGTGGGGAAGAACAGCAAAGGGGAGTATCAGCAGGTGGGTGTTTCTGGATGGGTATTCTCTTCACACTTAAAGTAGCCTTAAAGTTTATGTGAACCCTCACCTTGTAAAACAACCCATTCAGTTTATGTCCTCATGCATACTTGAGCTTTTGTGAACACTTCTCCTGGAGCGAGCAAAGCAGTTTTAAAAATGTGCCCAAGTCGTGTTTTTGCAAATGGATTTTTGCCATGTTAAGTGCTTGGGCGTTTATTTTATTGGCCAGAATATTCATTTATTCTGCCCATTGAAATGTGCAACCGCTCAAGCGCTAAATGCGCATTTACACACATTTGGCACATTTTGAATTTTTCTCAGCTAAAACTCTCACACTCTTGAAGGCACAAGTAATGGGGGGGGTGTTGGTATGCCCCCGCCTCTAAACTCTTTTAAATGCCTAGGTGTGCATGGACGAAAAATAAAGGAAAAAAACACTTATTTTTTATTTAAGTGTGCAAGAAGCTTATAGAAATGTAAGCAAGGCAAAAAGTGTGTATATACGCTCACCGACCACTTTATTAGGCACACCTGTTCAACTGCTTGGTAACACAAAATGCTAGTCAATCAATCACATGGCAGCAACTCAATGCATTAGACATGGTGAAAACGACTTGCTCTAGTTCAAACAGAGCATCAGAATGGGGAAGAAAGGACATTTATGTGACTTTAAACATGACATGGTTGTTGGTGCCAGACCGGCTGGTCTGAGTATTTCAAAAATTGCTTATCTACTGGGATTTCACACACAACTATCTCTGGGATTTACAGAGAATAGTCCGAAAAAGCGAAAATATCCAGTGAGTGGCAGTTGTGTGGATGAAAATTCCTTGTTGATTTAGAGAAGAATGGGTAGACAGTAACTCATATAACCACTCATTACAACCAAAAGTATGCAGAATACCATCTCTGAATGCACAACACATCGAACCTTGAAGCAGATGGGCTACAGCAGCAGCAGACCTCACCATCTGCCATTAGTAGGTGTAGGTGCTGTCAGCTAAGAATAGGAAGCTGAGGCTACAATTTGCACAGGTTCAGCAAAATTGGACAATAGAAGATTGGAAAATCGTTGCCTGGTCTGATGAGTGTTGATTTGGGCTACGACATTCAGATGGAAGGGTCAGAATTTGGAGTAAACAACATGAAAGCATGGATCCATCCTGCCTTGTATCAAAGTGTCAAGCTGGTGGTGGTGGTGGAATAATGGTGTGGGAGATATTTTCTTGGCCCATTTTGGGTCTCTTAGTAACAATTGAGCATCGTTTAAATGCCACAGCCTACCTGAGTATTGTTGCTGACCATGTTTATCCCTTTATGACTACAGTGTAGCTATCTTCTGATGGCTCCTTCCAGCAGGATAATGTACCAGGTCAGAAAGCTCAAATCATCTCACCACTGGTTTCTTGAACATGACAATGAGATCACTGCACTCCAATGGCCTTCACAGTCACCAGATCTCAATCTACTTTGGGATGTGGTGGAATTAAGGGGCTTAGAGAGGTGGGGTTGGAGACTGCATGAAGGTGTGTCAGCAAGCAGCAAGATGCAGAGAAAGAGCAATACTCCGATCTTCTGCTCTTCCTAGTCAATGGCCTATACAGTGGGGCATGTCAGCACAAGCTTGACCATTGGAGGAGAGGCAAGCTGAGCTTCCAGCACAACCAGAAAATGGACTACACTAACATGGATGTGTTTCCACGCCTGGTGTGGTCCCTTTGACTTAGGAGGGAAAGAGAACAGCAGGATCACCGGGTATATACATGGGACAACAGGCACATATCAGGAGTAATAAATGTTGGAGTAACACTTGGGCGTTTTTGGAGCAGGAAGCAGATGACAAAATCTAAAAAAGAGCAACAAATGATTACACAAATTATCATTTTTCCTATTGGCTAATAAAAAAAAAACAAAAAAAAAAAACGCCGGAAAACGCTGAATGGAAATGCGCAGATACGCATGACAAAACGCTGGAAAAACACTACGCTCAGCTGTGAATGGGGCCTTAGGGTCTTACTGACCATCTTAGGTAAGCAACAGCGACAACGTAGTAAAGGAGGTGAACTAGTAAATTGGGTTTAGGACCTCTCCGAAGGCAGGCGGATCTTCACGCTGCTCACAAGGAATTCCATGCTTTGAAATTTCATTTTTTTTTTCAGCAGAACTCCCAAGTCAAACCATTCCTGTTAAAGCCCTCCTATAATATGTTTATAAAACTAGTCATATGAATAGAGGAAGATTCGTATTTAAGTGTGCATCCTATCCAACTGTTCATCACTACATCTAAGGAAAACTGATGTCCTCTTTTATAGTCTATATGCAGCTTCCAGACAGCAGCACATCCACAGAACTCCAGAAACATTGGTTGCAAGTGGTCAAGTTAGGATTCCCAAGGAAACGACCCCTAATAAAGGCATTATTGGATACCTCAGTATAAATATCACATGGACAAGCATTGAGTAGTAGTCACTGCACAAGCTTGGTTGCTATGTGCATATATTTTATGTAGACAAAATTGCTATGACTGAGGCATACTCAGGCCACAAGAGTAGTTGCAGTTTAGTTCCGTGTGGATAAAAAAAATCAATGATTATTTTTTTATTATTTAAAATCTGATTTTTTTTGATTTTTATCAAAATTTATTTTATGCTTTTAGAGTAAAAACCTAAAACCTAAATCTAAAGATATGCATCTTAAATAGAAAACTTAATAATTTGGTTTATTCAGCATGAAATGCTGAATAATGTAAATGTTATGTAGCTTGAGGCTGTATATTCTGCAATATGTAAATTTTTGGTAAACTCAATCAATGAATCCAAGCTCTGCAAGCTGAGATAACATGCACCGCATTGATGCATTCACACAATTTCACAGTAACCATGAGATAAGAAAGTTCAAGAATATTCCTTTATCCCATTGTTTTGCAAATCTATGTATGCTACAAACTGTATGATTGAATCAGCTCCGATATTGCTGTTTTACTAACCTGACAGCTTATTATTCTAAATAGGAAACCTTCACTATGTTTGCACATATTAAAGATTCTAACTACCACCAAGAATAAGGCCTTACATTTAAAGAACGCCTATCATTTCAGATCCATCATGGCAGAGCCTGTTAGCGGGCATAGTCACCTGCTGCCGCCACGTCCCTCACCTTGTTGTGTCACCGCTACATTACCAGCCGGTCTATTAAAGTGAATGGGACCGTCGGAGAGTCAATATTGGGTCAGGTGAGGAACCGCTGCGAGACAGAGATGATAGTTCCTCTTTAAAAATTAGGATTTAAAATCGAGTCGATTTAACTAAAATGCACCGTGGTTTATTGCATGTCCG